>NC_060129.1:149221662-149525590 GCF_021461395.2 Schistocerca americana | reverse complement strand
TTGGCCATTGGACAGGTGGAGGTCAACGTCAAGGAAAGTGGCATGGGATTTGGAGTAGGACCAGGTGAATCTGATGGAACCAAAGGAGTTGAGGTTGGAGAGGAAATTCTGGAGTTCTTCTTCACTGTGAGTCCAGATCATGAAGATGTCATCAATAAATCTGTACCAAACTTTGGGTTGGCAGGCCTGGGTAACCACGAAGGCTTCCTCTAAGCGACCCATGAATAGGTTGGCGTACGAGGGGGCCATCCTGGTACCCATGGCTGTTCCCTTTAATTGTTGGTATGTCTGGCCTTCAAAAGTGAAGAAGTTGTGGGTGAGGATGAAGCTGGCTAAGGTGATGAGGAAAGAGGTTTTAGGTAGGGTGGCAGGTGATCGGCGTGAAAGGAAATGCTCCATCGCAGCGAGGCCCTGGACGTGCGGAATATTTGTGTATAAGGAAGTGGCATCAATGGTTACAAGGATGGTTTCCGGGGGTAACACATTGGGTAAGGATTCCAGGCGTTCGAGAAAGTGGTTGGTGTCTTTGATGAAGGATGGGAGACTGCATTTAATGGGTTGAAGGTGTTGATCTACGTAGGCAGAGATACGTTCTGTGGGGGCTTGGTAACCAGCTCCAATGGGGCGGCCGGAATGATTGGGTTTGTGGCTTTTAGGAAGAAGGTAGAAGGTAGGGGTGCGGGGTGTCGGTGGGGTCAGGAGGTTGATGGAGTCAGGTGAAAGGTTTTGCAGGGGGCCTAAGGTTCTGAGGATTCCTTGAAGCTCCGCCTGGACATCGGGAATCGGGTTACCTTGGCAAACTTTGTATGTGGTGTTGTCTGAAAGCTGACGCAGTCCCTCAGCCACATACTCCCGACAATCAAGTACCACGGTCGTGGAACCCTTGTCCGCTGGAAGAATGACGATGGATCGGTCAGCCTTCAGATCACGGATAGCCTGGGCTTCAGCAGTTGTGATGTTGGGAGTAGGATTAAGGTTTTTTAAGAAGGATTGAGAAGCAAGGCTGGAAGTCAGAAATTCCTGAAAGGTTTGGAGAGGGTGATTTTGAGGAAGAGGAGGTGGGTCCCGCTGCGATGGAGGACGGAACTGTTCCAGGCAGGGTTCAATTTGGATGGTGTCTTGGGGAGTTGGATCATTAGGAGTAGGATTAGGATCATTTTTCTTCATGGCAAAATGATATTTCCAGCCGAGAGAACGAGTGTAGGACAGTAAATCTTAGACGAGGGCTGTTTGGTTGAATCTGGGAGTGGGGCTGAAGGTGAGGCCTTTGGATAGGACAGAGGTTTCGGACTGGGAGAGAGGTTTGGAGGAAAGGTTAACTACTGAATTAGGGTGTTGTGGTTCCAGATTGTGTTGATCGGAATTTTGAGGTTTTGGAGGGAGTGGAGCTGGAAGTGGGAGATTGAGTAGATGGGAGAGACTGGGTTTGTGTGCAATGAGAGGAGGTTGAGGTTTGCTGGTAAGGTTGTGAAGGGTGAGTGAGTTGCCTTTCTGGAGCTGGGAAACCAGGAGATTGGATAGTTTTTTGAGGTGGAGGGTGGCATGCTGTTCTAATTTACGGTTGGCCTGTAGGAGGATGCTCTGAACAGCCGGTGTGGATGTGGGAGAGGAAAGATTAAGGACTTTTATTAAGGATAGGAGTTGACGGGTGTGTTCATTGGCTGAGTTGATGTGTAGGTGAAGGATTAGGTGGGTGAGGACAATGGATTGTTCAGTTTGGAACTGGTATAGGGACTGATGGAAAGAAGGGTTGCAGCCAGAGATGGGAACTTTAAGTGTGAGGCCTTTGGGGGTAATGCCAAATGTCAGACAAACCTGAGAAAATAGAATATGGGAGCGTAATCTGGCTAGGGCGAAGGCATGTTTGCGGAGGGAATGTAAATAAAACTTAATGGGGTCGTTGTGGGGGTGTTGTGAGGGTGACATGGTATTAGAAGGTGGAAAGTGTAGCATGAGGCTGAAATGAAAATGAAAATAAAAATATATGGGGAGGGATAAAGGTGGACTGGAAAGTAACTGGAGATCTGGTGTGAAAAAAGGCGAAAAGGTGTTGGTTACAGCTGGGCTATGTTGGACTTGGATTGGTAGACAACGATGTGCACAAAGGTTAGGTGGTTGTGTTGCCGCCAAAACACGTTAGAGGACGGAGAAATTCAGGAAAATTTCGAAAAAACTGCGTGTAGTCTATTAAAGGGAGTGGTTTTGTGGTGGCAGATTATGAAAATGAGGCTAACAATTGTCTGACGAAGAAATAATGACGTTAAAACCTGTGGGAAGCGGCTAAAAATTATCAGTGATGTGGGAAAAACGGAAATGGAAACAAAGCGAAAGTTATTAGAACTAGCCGAAATGGTTGTTTAAAAGGTGAAAGGAACTGTTTGTGAACTAGAAATGGTGGATTTTATAGCGGAGGTAGTCAGAGCCACATGTGAAAGCACCCACGTGATTTACCAACTGACCTGCCTACACTGTGATGCATTCTATGTGGGAATGACCAGCAACAAACTGTCCATTCGCATGAATGGACACAGGCAGACAATGTTTGTTGGTAATGAGGATCACCCTGTAGCTAAACATGCCTTGGTGCACGGTCGGCACATCTTGGCACAGTGTTACACCGTCCGGGTTATCTGGATACTTCTCACTAACACCAACCTATCCGAACTCCGGAGATGGGAACTTGCTCTTCAATATATCCTCTCTTCCCGTTATCCACCAGGCCTCAATCTCCGCTAATTTCAAGTTGCCGCCACTCACACCTCACCCGTCATTCAACATCATCTTTGCCTCTGCACTTCCGCCTTGACTGACATCTCTGCCCAAACTCTTTGTCTTTAAATATGTCTGCTTGTGTCTGTATATGTGTGGATGGATATGTGTGTGTGTGCGCGAGTGTATACCCGTCCTTTTTTCCCCCTAAGGTAAGTCTTTCCGCTCCCGGGATTGGAATGACTCCTTACCCTCTCCCTTAAAACCCACTTCCTTTCGTCTTTCCCTCTCCTTCCCTCTTTCCTGATGAGGCAACAGTTTGTTGCGAAAGCTTGAATTTTGTGTGTATGTATGTGTCTGTTTGTGTTTCTATCGACCTGCCAGCGCTTTCGTATGGTAAGTCACATCATCTTTGTTTTTAAATATATTTTTCCCGTGTGGAATGTTTCCCTCTATTATATAGAATATATATAATGCTACACATCTAATCTGTATTACCTTGTTAGCAGAACAAAGAAATGTGTTGTCATTAAAAACTACTAGTGAAATTTTCAGCAATTTTTTATTTATTCAATTGGCCTGTTCACTTAAAATAATGTTTCATTATACAGAAATTACATACGGCTAAATTAAAAAAAAAAAAGAAGTGTGGTGGAAAATATAATTTCTTACTGGCAGGAATGATTGTGTTGGCATCGGATGACTTTATGGGAGATGCACAACAAATGATATCCAAGTAATTTCCTGCCCTTTTGATCGCAGTGCTGAGTTAGCTGTGTGCAAATGAACACGAGTTTTTCCCACATTGAACATGTGTTCATTCTTCAAAGTTACTTCAAATCAAAATCTTTCTCAAAACGTCAGGAAAACTTTAGTGTAGCTTTTCCTAAAACAAGGCTGCCTAACAAATCAATGATTTCGCACACAGTAGCTTGTTTCAGAATGACTGACAATTGGAAGTGTGTATGAATGTGAATGTTCTGGCCGGACTTCAGTCTTTAGAGATGCCTCATTGGAAAATAATGAGCTTCATTGTTACTTTCACCAAGGAAGTCAATACGAAGACTGTTTCAGCAAACTGGAATGTCTTACAGGAGTGTTCGCAAAGCGACAAAGAAGCTGAAACTCACAAAGAAGCCGAAACTCCGCCTTATCGCTTTCACATTTTGCATGAACTTCCAGAACCTGATAAGCGGAGAAAGTCTACATAACTGTCAATGATTCTTGCACTTTACTCACAACAGTGTTTTGGTGATGGATTCTGTTTTCTACTCTGATGAAGCATGGTTTCATCTATGTGGCTATGTAATCCATCACAAGGACAGATATTGGAGTTCAGGAAGTCCTCATGTTTTCCAAGATACCCCACTACATTCACAGAATGTTGGAGTTTGGTGTGCAATTTCATCCAAAAGAATTGTAGGCCCAACTTTTTTCCTGGAAATAATAGCAGCTGAACTTTACCATGACATGATCATGCAGTTTACTGCTATGTTAGTGGACAATGAATGATATTGTTGGCTGCAGCTAAATACTGCAACAGTGCACAAGGTGAATAGCAGCACGATAATGTTGTGCAAGTTCTTTGGGGGGGACATTATTTTACATGATCTGTGGCTGCCTAGATCCCCAGATTTATCTCTCTACAACCTTTTTTCTTTGGGGAAAAGTCAAGGATACTGTCTATAATAACAGCTTTCACACAACTGACCAACTGAAGCACAATGGAAAAGGTGTAATATACCGCATAAGTGTAGTGACCATCCAAAAAGTAGCAGCTAACATGAAGAAACGTGTTGAGATGTGTGTTCCAGGACATGAAGGACATTTCCAGCACCTATTACGATAAAATATATACTGCGAGTACACTGATCATTCAAAACATTGTAACCACTGCCCACCACGATGTTGGATGTGACCTGGTGTCATTGCGGGAACATAATGCGGTAAGAAAGGTATGTAAGTGGAGCAAATGTGGACGCAGAATCAGCCGAGTGGAGATACGGGCTACAAACAGGGAAATCCATTGAGATAAGTGTCTTTGACAAAAGGCAGGTTATTATCATTATGCAGAGACTGCCAAAGAGTATCTCAAAAATGGTGAAACTGGTCGAATGTTCACGAGCTACTGTAATGAGCACCTGTGGAAAGAGGCAGGAGGACAGTGAACCTACCACTAGGTGCTAAATGGTGGGATGTCAACAACTCTTCACAGAATGTGGGTTTCGAAGGCCTGTCTGCCAGTAAAGTAGGATAGCTGGTGATCTGTGGCATCTCTGCCAAAAGAGCACAATGGTGATGCACACACAATTGTTTCGGAGCACACTGTTCATCGTACACTGTTGAACATGGAACTCTGCAGTAGACCACCCCTACATGTTCACATGTTGACCTAACGACATCATCAATCACAGCTGCAGTGAATTGCAGTGGGTACATGACCATCAGGATTCGACCATCGGTCAACGGAAACATGTCAGAGTGAATCACAGTTTTGCTACATTAGGTTGACGGTCGTCTCGACAAATGCCACCACTGAGGCGAATTGCGGCTCGAAACGTGCAGCATGCCACGGATGCAGTCTGATGAGAGCAGTGTTATGCTGTGGGAGATATTCTCCTGAGCTTGCTCGGGACCTGTGGTAGTAATCAGAGACATGCTGACAGCTGCAAACCACCTGCTTCCCTTCATGCTCAGTGTCTTCCCCAACAGCGATGTCATCTTCCAGCAGTATGATTGTCCATGTCTTGGAGCCAGAAACGTGTACAGTCATTTAAGGAGCATTATAGTGAACTCAGGTTGATATCTCGGCGACCAAATTTGTCTGTACTGAGGCCGGTGAAACTTTGCCCTTGATGTGTGTGTTTCAGGTTGGCAGGATAACAGTTTACCGAGTGAAGGTTGAGAAGCATGTGGTGCCAGGTGTGTGGCATGAATCAGTCCCAGTGCAGTAATCACTTCCTGTCATGACGTCAAAGCTCCCGCGTTGCTGGCTTTGTTTTGTGTGTACATAAGCAACATGTATTGTGGTTGGTTTCTCCTGTGTGATTGCATTGTTCTATACTTCAGGAAATTCTGACATGAGAAAAAAGTCACAGAAAAGAGATCATTCGTACAATATGTTGCGTCAAGGTGTGCCGCTAAACAGCCAGGCACTGTGGTTTATACAGAGAACTATTGAGTTTTATGAGCAGGGAGAGAATACGTAAGTATTCACGGACGGCCATCGGTTCCTGCCAATAAAGTAGTAAAACACACAGGAAAAACTCTTAGACTTATTGGAAGAACAGTAACAGGTAAGGGGGTGATACTGCAAAAGTTGAGAGATGGAGATGCGGGCAAAAGTTGAGAGATGGAGATGCGGGCCGTAATGATTCAGAGGCGTCTGGATTGGATAATGTAATTTTACTAACTCCTGGAAAGAAGAAAAGGCAGCCTCACCCCCCCCCCCCCCCCCCCCCAACGGACTTGGATTCCTTTCAGAGTGATGGTATTTGCAGTCATCTTTATGCTTACTGCAGCAGGAAAGAGTAGCCTACCGTAGCAAAGTTGCAATTATCGTTAAAAGAAAGTGAACTTTTCAGGGGTGGGAAAACTTCATTGAAAATTGTGCTGAAAAGTATGGGTTTCCATTACAAAGTGCTAGATGGATGGAAAGTCCTGTTAGAAAAGATGCATACTGTAACAGTTCAAAGCATATTCTTGCACAAAATTGTGGGCACGGACATTAATTCCATAATATGGTTAGACAAAACATGGGTTAATGCCAGGGAAGCTGTCAGTAAATGATGGATGCATGACACTCCAAGCAGTAGTGGTCATCACACAATGGTAAGAGGAGCTAGATTAATTGTGGTCCATGCAGTTTTTTCCAGTGGTTTTGTTCCCGACACACTTTTAGCTTTTTGGTCGAAAAAGACAGGTAGTTACCATGAGGACATGGGTCACACATGATTTGTTGAGTGGTTCAGGAACCTTTTAAAACATCTTCCTATTATTGTGGCACAAAGACTGTTCCATAAAATTTCAGGCATGCAGTCGGATATTAGAAGAAGCTCGAAATTTTATGGAACACCTTTTAAAATAGTTTTCAGTTCCTACGACAATTGTAATGGACAATGCTCCATATCATTCAGTGATACTGAACAAGGCCCCAACAACAAATGACCACAAAGAAGTTATGGTGTAGTGGTTACAGGCACAAAAGAGTGGTGCAGATATCAGCATGACGAAGTTTTTGTTATATTTGCTTGTTAATGAAAATAAGCCAATGATGCCTACTTACATAGTGGACGAAATCGCCAAGGAGCAGCATCATACTGTAATAAGGATGCCACAATATCACTGCCATTTCAATCGCACTGAGTTAGTATGGAGTGATGTGAAGACATATATAAAAAACAATAATAAGTCCTTTACAATATGAGAGGTGGAAAGGCTGTTGCTTGAAGCTCTTGTGACTGAGGATGCAGCCTGATGCAGAAAAAAGGTCGAGCACATTGAAAACTTATTCGAGCAGCACAGACATTGGAAGGTATCACTGGTGACCGTGAACAGCTAATGATTTATCTTGGTGATGACAACGATGAAGATGGTTTCACCTCTGATTCCAACAACAGTGATGATGGGGAGCTGGATGCAATTGTGTCATTGTCACCATAAATTGATGAGTGAAAAGCTATGAACATTAGTTATTTATTGCATCAATGTCATAATAAAATGTAGGGTGAGAAGCTACAACCTCGGTTATTATTTATTTTGTAAACTATGTACCATACTGTTTTCAGGATATCGGTCATCATCAAACGCTTATTTCCTGTATTTCTTTGCTCCATTATCGAAGGCGTGTGCAATGTTATACTTGTATCTACAGTACAATGCAGTTGTTTATTTTCTGTCTTGTGGTAGCAACTCAAAAACAAATTGTTATTGCCCAGTAGCGTACATTTACGAGGTAGAGCGGTAATCCGTATCATCTGCTATGTATGTAGAGGCTGCTGTTGCAACATCGCTATTGCAGTATAGCCAACCTAACTTGACATAATGTGAACTGTCAAGTGCAATGTTTTACTGGCTCAGATATAATGTAAATCCTACGGAACCCATCTGGGTGGCCATCACCATGTATGAAAATCAATGGCCCATTATTTACACGAATTACATGACCTGTGTGCAGACATCTGATGCCACATACCTCCACAAATAAACTATCGGATCCCTGACATGCAGAATCAGTGATGCATTCATTCCAAAGGCAGACAACTTTACGTTTAAGCACGTCATGTCACCAGAGGTTGAACAATGTCCTCATTTCTGTCCTTGTATTCTTTTCACTCTTTCTTCAACAACCAAGTCTCTTACAACACTTTTACAGACTGCATTGTGAGACAGTGTTGTCAAGACTTCTCTTTCCACAGTGGTTATTGTGTGGGTCCTACCTCCAACAACTAAAAATACTGTTTTCACCACCACAGGAGACTTCTCACTCATTACAAAATCATAACTGGGAAAAGAATGGTCAGATCAATCATCTCTACCCATCTTCAAAGTAAAATTAATAATCACATTTGGTTTAATTAGTTCTCCCCTTTCCTTCCTTTTCCCCTTTCTATAAGTGAACAGTGAGTTATCTGCTTTTGTAGAAAGCATGGCAACAGTTTGCCAGAGTCATCATTTTGTAATAACAGAGGCATTTTATCTCATGTTTCTTTATATGTACAACTCCTTTCTTGATCATAGCTGGAAGATTCTTGTTATTGGCCTGCATCATTCCTGTGAGTTACACATTCTGTTTCAATGGTTCTTCAGTTAAAAACTGTCCTACATGTTTTTACACTTTTGTAATGCCATATTCAGTAGCACACCGTGGAAGCATTTCATTTCTTCTGCAGTACATTTCTCCAGTCCCACCATACTGAACACTGTGGAAGCAGGGTCACTATTGTTACTTTTACTGTAGCATACCTGTTCATTTTGTCTGCTATTTGTTGAAGTAGGTCATTTGTAAAAATTAAGTGAAACCAACAATATTATTACATTCCATCCTCAATTTTTCATTGTTTGATTTTAACTGAAACTAACCAACTCATGATGATGAAAGAGGACTAGCTTCACTGAAAACTCTCAGATCTATGACACAGCATCAAAACAACATTTGAAGCCATACCTCTGCAGAACACATCGTGCCTTGCTGGTAGTTGTGTTGCAGTAAGGAAGAAATACTGGTGGCCTGACCTCTTCCACCGACTCACAAAGTACCCTCTGCCTTCCCCTTTCTTCCATTTGTCTGCTTAAGGAGTGCTTTTAATCTGGCACTCGGCTTGATGGGTTCTGCCTTCTTACCCTCCCAAGACCTCTTCATAAATTCATAACACTTTTTCATTCCATTCCTCTGACTCTTATTTTAAAGCTTCTCCATAAATATGTCTTTCATTATCAAGTGCTCCAGAGGCTAGATGATTTATAACTGTTTTTACTGTGATGATCCTGTCTTCCAAATCTCCCCTAGTTTCAACTCGCCAGTTGATTTTCACTTTCTTAGGGATAATAATGTTGAATATTATTGTGATAGATGTATTTTTGTCGATTCTATAAATGTAGTCATAGAATTTTCAGAACCTCTTTTGTACAGTGTTAGTTAGCTTCTCTATTCGCTAGTCAGATGTTCTTCTCTTCATCCAACTTCCATTTCCTTGTGAGGATCCTCATATTTTTCTAAGTATTTTCCAATTCTGTAACTTTACAGTGCTCTCTCATGGCTATGGTCTCTGATCATATAGTGCCCCCAGAATTGCAATGTCACAATTTCAGATTAAGTGAAATTATTTGTTTGTTAGAGAGTTGTTCCACATCAAGTGGGTCAGTGGTCTACAGCTAACCATTTGCAAACTGATGAAATTTTGCACATATGTTCTGTATACAATAAAATTGAACTTTGCATAATTTTCCCTCAGGATACACAGAACTTGTGGTTTCACATGGCATTCTGTGGATGGCTCTAAAATATTATGTGAGCTCTAGCGCAATTGGGACAAATTTAAAGTGACTTAAAATTTAAACTAGTAGTAACACAAATAAGGTACACGGATCAGATGCACAATGTTTTGTGCTCCACACAATGTTAAAATTTCAAGACTGTGTGTGCTATGTGAGGTGAAAACAGGGTAAAAATAAATTGTGGCAATTTTTCAACCATTTTATGACTAGTAATTTTTTGACAAACAACTTATGAGTGCCCTTTAGAAATTATGCAGAGAATTTACTTGTAATCAATTCTACCAAAGTGATACAGTCTTGTAAGTATTCTGGAAGATATTAATGTGTACTCATGGTTTTCTTCAGCAAATCTGTACATACTGTAAGGTCACATTGTTAAATATTATCATGTCCTATTTAAGGACAGCAGTGATTGAAAAGGGAGTATGACAGGGCTGTAGCCTATCCCCAATGCTATTCAACTGGTACACTAGGCAAGGAGTCAAGGAACCAACAAAATACAGAGTGTCCCAGGCGGAATGGTCAATATTCAGGGTTTGACAGGAATAGCGATTAGAAACAAAAAAGGCTAGTAGCCATGGGCACTTGTTCAGTACAAGGGATTTGTTTCACAATCATGAAGATGAACAAGTACTCATAGCTCCTGACTTATGCACTTTAGAGTCAATGTTTACTACATTTTTTTGCTCTGAACGAGCATCTTATCATCTCCCTGAACACTGACAATTCCTTGTTGGAAACCATGTACATAAAGAGAGAATTAAAGTTCCAGCAGAAAAGATAATAAAAAAAAAACTTTGAGACTAACTGATGCCACTGTTATTGTGTCACAGATATCAAAGGACTCGGCAGAGTGGATTAATGGAATGATTGTTGTTGTTGTTGTTGTTGTTGTTGTTGTCTTCACTCCTGAGACTGGTTTGATGCAGCTCTCCATGCTACTCTATTCTGTGCAAGCTTCTTCACCTCCCAGTGCCTACTGCAGCCTACATCCTTCTGAATCTGATTAGTGTATTCATCTCTTGGTCTCCCTCTACGATTTTTACCCTCCACCCTGCCCTCAAATAGTAAATTGGTGATCCCTCGATGCCTCAGAATGTGTCCTACCCACCGATCCCTTCTTCTAGTCAAGTTGTACCACAAACTCCTCTTCTCCCCAGTTCTATTCAATACCTCCTCATTAGTTATGTGATCTACCCATCTAATCTTCAGCATTCTTCTGTAGCACCACATTTCGAAAGCTTCTACTCTCTTCTTGTCCAAACTATTTATCGTCCATGTTTCACTTCCGTACATGGCTACACTCCATACAAATACTTTCAGAAACGACTTCCTGACACTTAAATCTATACTCGATGTTAACAAATTTCTCTTCTTCAGAAACACTTTCCTTGCTATTGCCAGTCTACATTTTATATCCTCCCTACTTCGACCATCAACAGTTATTTTGAAACTTCCTGGCAGATTAAAACTGTGTGCCCGACCGAGACTCGAACTCGGGACCTTTGCCTTTCGCGGGCAAGTGCTGTACCAACTGAGCTACTGAAGCACGACTCATGTCCGGTACACACAGCTTTACTTCTGCCAGTATCTCGTCTTCTACCTTCCAAATTTACAGAAGCTCTCCTGCGAACCTTACAGAACTAGCACTCCTGAAAGAAAGGATATTGCGGAGACATGGCTTAGCCACAGCCTGGGGGATGTTTTCAGAATGAAATTTTCACTCTGCAGTGGAGTGTGCGCTGATATGAAACTTTCAATATCTTTTCTTTCAGGAGTGCTAGTTCTGTAAGGTTCGCAGGAGAGCTTCTGTAAAGTTTGGAAGGTAGGAGACGAGATACTGGCAGAAGTAAAGCTGTGAGTACCGGACGTGAGTCGTGCTTTGGTAGCTCAGTTGGTAGAGCACTTGCCCGTGAAAGGCAAAGGTCCCGAGTTCGAGTCTCAGCCGGGCACACAGTTTTAATCTGCCAGGAAGTTTCATATCAGCACACACTCCGCTGCAGAGTGAAAATTTCATTCTGGAAACAGTTATTTTGCTACCCAAATAGCAAAACTCCTTTACTACTTTAAGTGTCTCATTTCCCAATCTAATTCCCTCAGCATCACCCGACTTAATTCGACTACATTCCATTATCCTCGTTTTGCTTTTGTTGATGTTCATCTTATACCCTCCTTTCAAGACACCGTCCATTCCGTTCAACTGCTCTTCCAAGTCCTTTGCTGTCTCTGACAGAATTACAAAGTCATCGGCGAACCTCAAAGTTTTTATTTCTTCTCCGTGGATTTTAATACCTACTCCGAATTTTTCTTTTGTTTCCTTTACTGCTTGCTCAATATACAGATTGAATAACATCGGGGAGAGACTACGACCCTGTCTCACTTCCTTCCCAACCACAGCTTCCCTTTCATGTCCCTCGACTCTTATAACTGCCATCTGGTTTCTGTACAAATTGTAATTAGCCATTCGCTCCCTGTATTTTACCCCTGCCACCTTCAGAATTTGAAAGAGTATTCCAGTCAACATTGTCAAAAGCTTTCTCCACGTCTACAAATGCTAGAAACGTAGGTTTGCCTTTACTTAGTCTAGCTTCTAAGATAAGTCGTAGGGTCAGTATTGCCTCACGTGTTCCCATATTTCTACAGAATCCAAACTGATCTTCCCCAAGGTCGGCTCCTACCAGTTTTTCCATTCGTCTGTAAAGAATTTGCATTAGTATTTTGCAGCCGTGACTTATTAAACTGATAGTTCAGTAATTTTGACATCTGTCAACGCCTGCTTTCTTTGGGATTGGAATTGTTATTTTCTTCTTGAAGTCTGAGGGTATTTCGCCTGTCTCATACATTTTGCTCACCAGATGGTAGAGTTTTGTTAGGACTGGCTCTCCCAAGTCCGCCAGTAGTTCTAATGGAATGTTGTCTACTCTGGGGGCCTTGTTTCGACTCAGGTCTTTCAGTGCTCTGCCAAACTCTTCACGCAGTATCGATCTCCCATTTCATCTTCATCTACATTATCTTGCCTTTCTATAACATTGCCCTCAAGTACATCGCCCTTGTATAAACCCCCTATATACTCCTTCCACCTTCCTGCTTTCCCTGCTTTGCTTAGAACTGGGTTTCCATCTCAGCTCTTGATATTCATGCAAGTGGTTCTCTTTTCTCCAAAGGTCTCTTTAATTTTCCTGTAGGCAGTATGTATCTTACCCCTAGTGAGATAAACCTCTATATCCTTACATTTGTCCTCTAGCCAGCCCTGCTTAGCCATTTTGCACTTCCTGTCGATCTCATTTTTGAGACGTTTGTATTCCTTTTTGCCTGCTTCATTTACTGCATTTTTGTATTTTCTCCTTTCATCAATTAAATTCAATATTTCGTCTGTTACCCAAGGGTTTCTACTAGCCCTCGTCTTTTTACCTACTTGATCCTCTGCTGCCTTCACTACTTCATCCCTCAAAGCTACCCATTCTTCTTCTACTGTATTTCCTTCCCCCATTCCTGTCAATTGTTCCTTCATGTTCTCCCTGAAACCCTGTGCAACCTCTGGTTTAGTCAGTTTATTCAGGTCCCATCTCCTTAAATTCCCACATTTTTGCAGTTTCTTCAATTTTAATCTACATGGAATGGTTAGTGTCTTGAAAAGATATTATAAGATGAACAGCAAGAAAAGTAAATGAGGGTGTGGAATGTATGGTCACTTTGAATCAGGTCATGCAGTGAGAAAATGAGACACTAAAACTAGTAGATGAGTTAAGACATTTTGGGCAGCAAAATAACTAATGCTAGCTGAAATAGAGAGGATATAAAATGCAAACTGGCAATAGTAAGAAAAGTGTTCCTGAAAAAGATGAAGTTCTGAATGCTGAATATATGTTTAAGAATTAGGAAGTAATTTTTCTGAAGGCATTTGTCTGGAGTGTAGCTTTGTACGGAAGGAAAATGTTGACGATATGCAATTCACACAAGGAGAGAACAGAAGCCTTCAAAGTGCAGTGCTACACAAGACTGCTGAAGGTTACATGGGCAGATGGCATAGCTAGTGAGGATGTATTAAACTGAATCAGTGAGAAAAGAAATTTATGGCACAATTTGACTAAAAGAAGAGATCAGTTGACACAAAACATCTTGAGGCATCATCAGCTTGTTAATGGTGGGGGGATAAAAGCTGTAAAGGGAGACCTCGGCTGGACTACAGGAGGTAGGTACAAATGGGGTTATGTTGCAACGGTTCATTCAGCGATGAAGAGGCTGGCAGAAGATAGACTACCATAGAGAGTTTCATCAAAGCAGTCTTCAGACTGAAGACTGCAGCAACAACATCATTTTTGTTTCAATACAAACCACATGTTTTTGCACTAGAAAAGGTTTTTGATTGTTTTGGAGACCCTCCAGATAAAGGTTAAAGGAATGAACTCTTGATAAAGAAAAAGCATCCAAATGAAGAAAGCTCACAATAACTGTGTCCATTCTGCCAGAATGATGTTCATGTGAAATCTGTTGCTCTCTTACAATCTTGAAAGGCTTCAGATGCCGACAGTGTTGCTGACAAACAGATGGAAACTGCAGAAAGGGTCAAATCAATTTTGCCAAGCCTTCTCAGAGGTTTGATAGATGATACATTTCTATAGCAAAATTGAAAAGCTTACATCTGAAATACATTTGTACCAGCTTGGACAATATTTGATACTGAAGACAGCTCATTTGTAGACCCATATCTACTGGGACAATTTTGCTTCTTTCACACTAGTCAGTTTATACTATCAGATGTGATTAATGCCCAGATTTACATGCAAATGTGTGATGCAGCCACGTTTGCACAATTTTGCCATTTGGGGAGTAAATGCATATTCTGACAATTTTGGCGACACACCTGCATAAAGTTAGACAGTTATATTGCATACAGTATCATTTATCTGGCCTCAGAACATACACTGCAATAACTTGCATGACAGCAAGATTATTAACATTTTTGCTATATGAATTATGCTGAAAGTGCGAAACATCAGTAATTCTACAAATTTTTGTTGCAGTCTGTTAACTCGTAATGAGCTTGAGCGCCCCAGGTTCAGCTGGGTGGATGTCAATGGAAAACAATACATTTTGTGTCAAAAAATGTAAATGAAAGTAGGGTCATACTGTAATTAAGTGATGCTGTCTCATATATTGTTACGGTAAATAACATAATTATTTTATCCTAATACACTAAAGCATATTACATGTTTAGCCCACATGATACACTGTTTAGCTGACACATTGACTCTAACACATGACAATGTGAATAAGCTGATATCCTCGACAAACAAGGTAAATAGACCCACAAAAACAAAGGTTTGATAAGTCAGACAGCATTAATTAAAGTCACACGCTGACTTTTTTCCTACTGAAGGTATCCTTGAAAGCACCTGCGCCACCGCATCCTATTTTAACCAGATGGAGTACCTGAATGAATCCCACCATCTTTTACTATGATAATTTTGATGAAGATAAGTTGGTAAGAAACCGTAAATTCCCACAAATTTATTGAAGTTAACACCTGTTTGCTTCATTCTACTGAAAAACATTAACTTAATGTCTGCTGATTGTTTTTTCCACTTTTGGCTCATAGGCACTTTCAAAGTTACTAATGCAGTTTGTGGAAGTGGCATTCAAGAAAACACGTTTGAATAATGACCCAACTTACATCAAATCAGATTTTGTGCATTTGTCAGCAGCAATACGTTGGAAGCCACAGGTAATTGGTGGAATCCCGACAAGTATCGAAGAGGTTGAAAAATCTTTGCAATCATTCCGTGGAAAAGTGAGTGTTGCAGCAAATCATAAAAAATAAAAGTTATTACATCAAATCCTGATTCTGAATTTTTGAAGTTAACAAAAAAATATAAGCGCTCCTAAAATAGTGTAAAACATCTTGGATTTATTTTATGAGCATAACATGGAGTCATACGAGCAATGACATACACGACATAAAAAATAGTCCATAAAATACTTGAAAATGGCCTAAAGCTGAAAGTGTACAATTGTTGTTGTTGTTGTTGTTGTGGTCTTCAGTCCTGAGACTGGTTTGATGCAGCTCTCCATGCTACTCTATCCTGTGCAAGCTTCTTCATCTCCCAGTACCTACTGCAACCTACATCCTTCTGAATCTGCTTAGTGTATTGATCTCTTGGTCTCCCTCTACGATTTTTACCCTCCACGCTGCCCTCCAATGCTAAATTTGTGATCCCTTGATGCCTCAAAACATGTCCTACCAACCAATCCCTTCTTCTAGTCAAGTTGTGCCACAAACTTCTCTTCTCCCCAATCCTATTCAATACCTCCTCATTAGTTATGTGATCTACCCATCTAATCTTCAGCATTCTTCTGTAGCACCACATTTCGAAAGCTTCTATTCTCTTCTTGTCCAAACTGGTTATCGCCCATGTTTCACTTCCATACATGGCTACACTCCACACAAATACTTTCAGAAACGACTTCCTGACACTTAAATCTATACTCGATGTTAACAAATTTCTCTTCTTCAGAAACGATTTCCTTGCCATTGCCAGTCTACATTTTATATCCTCTCTACTTCGACCATCATCAGTTATTTTACTCCCTAAATAGCAAAACTCCTTTACTACTTTAAGTGTCTCATTTCCTAATCTAATCCCCTCAGCATCCCCCGATTTAATTTGACTACATTCCATTATCCTCGTTTTGTTTTTGTTGATGTTCATCTTATATCCTCCTTTCAAGACACATTGTATCTGAAATAAAAAGAACCGCAGCTGAGGGCATCATGAAATTTTTCAAAAAATTCATCACAGGTGCAGACCCTACCACAGTGAAAATGATATGACTTGTCCAAAATTTCTTCATTTCAATACACATCTGTCAGTTCTTGTGATATAGAAAGGTCATTTTCCATGTACAAAAATGTTCTGTCTGAGAAATGCAAGAGACTACGCGGCAAAAATTTGGAGAAATGGCTGTTGTATCCTATTTTAGAAGAAAATAAAAACAAATAAAGAAAGTTATTTTCATACCAAATATTTTTATTGTTTTGCTGCTACAATGTGCATGCTTAAATATGAAATACTGCTTGAATGCAAGCACATTTTAAGACTTTACCATCTGTAAGAATACAGGTTCTAGTTATGATATATCATGGATACTGTACTTAGTGTCAGTAATGACAAATTCAAACAACCAGTTCTTTTATTTTTCCTTATTCTATCATAAGAGCATTTTGCAATGCCATAAATGGTTTCAACCAGCAAGTGATCATGTTTAGACTAAAGACACTGTGAAGGAACATTAGTGTTCACTCACAAAATTTTTATTTTACGTCTTCTTTTTCATACTAATAAGCTATGGTTTTCTCTTCCTGCCTGCAAGACCATATTTGATTCATATTTTATAATTTTGTATTTCATGACAATACATAGTTAATGCCGGACCAACGATGTGGTGGTGCCTCATGTGGGCAGCAATGACAACTGGAAGAGTATGATGGATTGACAGAATGGAGCCATTGGCCGACAGATGGCACTAGTGGACTGGTAGCATCAGGCAGTGATACCAACAGACATTAAAAGGCATAAACTGTGTTAAAAAGAATAATCTCTCTTTGGTGAGATAGAAAAGACAATACTTTATACTTGAAAAAAAAAAAAAAAAAAATGTAACTTGAGATGCTCGGCCATTTTGTCAATGTATAAAGTGTAATTTAGTGTTAAATATGAAAGATACAAATGTATTGTTTTGTCTCTGGCATTCTCTGTACAGAAAAAGGAATGGTATGTCAACTGTACTGAAATTTGTGACTCTTGCACCTTGACTAAAAAAATACAAAAATTTATTCAACACTGCTGTTTTCTATTAAATAGAAAATAATCCAGGTAGTTACTGTTGGCATATTATCAGAGTCTGCAAACTGAGTAGAAATTAACTTTGAGTTTTATTTGCAGTAATATTATTTCATGACAAGTTAGACTACTGTGAAGACTTATCATCGTACAGTGCACTGATTTTTTTCCTCTCTTCACTGACATTGCCAAAAATGCACAAGGGAAAAAAACCAAGGCTTTTCCATACAGCACATTTGTGGCAAAATGAAAATTCTAAAAGTAGCATGAAGTTTTTACTGGCAAAGTTTCCTTACTGCTTAGCTGGATAAAGCATCTCATGAAAAATTAAATAGCACTATACTAACATGATACATGGAAGAACCCTGGAGATACTAAAAGGTATCAGATAGATTATATAATGGTAAGACAGGGATTTAGGAACCAGGTTTTAAATTGTAAGACATTTCCAGGAGCAGATGTGGACTCTGACCACAATCTATTGGTTATGAACTGTAGATTAAAACCGAAGAAACTGCAAAAAGGTGAGAATTTAAGGACATGGGACCTGGATAAACTGAAAGAACCAGAGGTTGTACAGAGTTTCAGGGAGAGCATAAGGGAACAACTGACAGGAATGGGAGAAAGAAACACAGTAGAAGAAGAATAGGTAGCTTTGAGGGATGAAATAGTGAAGGCAGCAGAGGATCAAATAGGTAAAAAGACAAGTGCTAGTAGAAACCCTTGGGTAACAGAAGAAATACTGAATTTAGTTGATGAAAGAGAAAATATAAAAATGCAGTAAATGAAGCAGGCAGAAAGGAATACAAACGTCTTAAAAATGAGATCGACAGGAAGTGCAAAATGGCTAAGCAGGGATGGCTAGAGGACAAATGTAAGGATGTAGAGGCACATACCACTAGGGATAAGACAGATACTGCCTACAGGAAAATCAGAGACACCATTGGAGAAAGGAGAACCACTTGCATGAATATCAAGAGCTTTGATGGAAACCCAGTTCTAAGCAAAGAAGGGAAAGCAGAAAGGTGGAAGGAGTACATAGAGGGTCTATACAAGGGCGATGTACTTGAGGACAATATTATGGAAATGGAAGAGGAGGTAGATGAAGATGAAATGGGAGACAAGATACTGCGTGAAGAGTTTGACAGAGCACTGAAAGACCTGAGTCGAAACAAGGCCCCCGGAAGTAGACAACATTCCATTAGAACTACTGATGGCCTTGGGAGAGCCAGTCCTGACAAAACTCTACCATCTGGTGAGCAAGATGCATGAAACAGGCGAAATACCTTCAGACTTCAAGAAGAATATAATATTTCCAATCCCAAAGAAAGCAGGTGTTGAAAGATGTGAAAATTACCGAACTATTAGTTTAATAAGTCACGGCTGCAAAATACTAACACGAATTCTTTACAGACAAATGGAAAAACTGGTAGAAGCCGACCTCGGGGAAGATCAGTTTGGAATCCATAGAAACGTTGGAACACATGAGGCAATACTGATCCTACGACTTATCTTAGAAGATAAATTAAGGAAAGGCAAACCTACGCTTCTAGCATTTGTAGACTTGGAGAAAGCTTTTGACAATGTTGACTGGAATACTCTCTTTCAAATACTCAAGGTGGCAGGGGTAAAATGCAGGGAGTGAGAAGAAATAAAAACTTTGAGTTTCGCCGATGACATTGTAATTCTCTCAGAGGCAGCAAAGGACCTGGAAGAGCAGTTGAACGGAATGGACAATGTCTTGAAAGGAGGGTATAAGATGAACATCAACAAAAGCAAAACGAGGATAATGGAATGTAGTCGAATTAAATTGGGCGATGCTGGGGGAATTACATTAGGAAATGAGACACTTAAAGTAGTAAAGGAGTTTTGATGTTTGGGGAGCAAAATAACTGACGATGGTCGAAGTAGAGAGGATTAAAATGTAGACTGGCAATGGCAAGGAAAGAGTTTCTGAAGAAGAGAAATTTGTTAACATTGAGTATAGATTTAAGTGTCAGGAAGTCGTTTCTGAAAGTTGTTGTTGTTGTTGTGTTCAGTCCTGAGACTGGTTTGATGCAGCTCTCCATGCTACTCTATCCTGTGCAAGCTTTTTCATCTCCCAGTACCTACTGCAACCTACATCCTTCTGAATCTACTTAGTGTATTCATCTCTTGGTCTCCCTCTACGATTTTTACCCTCCATGCTGCCCTCCAATACTAAATTGGTGATCCCTTGATGCCTCAGAACATGTCCTACCAACTGATCCCTTCTTCTGGTCAAGTTGTGCCACAAACTTCTCTTGTCCCCAATCCTATTCAATACTTCCTCATTAGTTATGTGATTTACCCGTCTAATCTTCAGCTTTCTTCTGTAGCACCACATTTCGAAAGCTTCTATTCTCTTCTTGTCCAAACTATTTATCGTCCACGTTTCACTTCCATACATGGCTACACTCCATACAAATACTTTCAGAAATGACTTCCTGACACTTAAATCTATACTCAATGTTAACAAATTTCTCTTCGTCAGAAACGCTTTCCTTGCCATTGCCAGTCTACATTTTATATCATTTCTGAAAGTATTTGTATGGAATGTGGCCATGTATGAAAGTGAAACGTGGACGATAAATAGTTTGGACAAGAAGAGAACAGAAGCTTTCAAAATGTGGTGCTACGGAAGAATGCTGAAGATTAAATGACTAGATAACACAACGAATGAGGAGGTATTGAATAGAATTGGGGAGAAGAGAAATTTGTGGCACAACTTGACTAGAAGAAGGGATCAGTTGGCAGGACATGTTCTAAGGCATCAAAGGATCACCAATTTATTATTGGAGCGCAGCGTGGAGGGTAACAATCGTAGAGGGAGACCAAGAGATGAATACACTAAGCAGATTCAGAAGGATGTAGGTACTGGGAGATGAAGAAGCTTGCACTGGATAGAGTAGCATGGAGAGCTGCATCAAACCAGTCTCAGGACTGAAGACCACAACAACACATCTCTGGGATTTGTGAAGACAGCTGCACAAAAACTACTGTGTGTCATGCACATGAAAATGAACAAATCTGTAAAGAGGAGATGCACCCCATTAGTTCCATCAGCTACCACAACACAGTATTACAAGCATTACCAACAACAAATGAAGATGCCATTGTAATGGATACAAATGATGTAGAGTAAGCAGTATTTCACAGTTCACTGCTCAGTATAGATGACATTTTCAGAGGAACAACAAGTTTTGTCATAAACACGTTTTCTGGTAAATACCCATATGCCACAGTGACCGACAATTCAACAGTTACAAAATTAATCATCTATTTCTGTGACTGCAGATCAGTTACATACGAGGAGAGAACCGGAAGGCTAGCCACTCTGAAAGATGCTAAATAGGCCGAGATGGAGGATGCATTCACATTCAAAATGTTGAAGACAGTATCTGCCCAGTCTCAGATATTGAT
The DNA here is from genome assembly GCF_021461395.2 of Schistocerca americana. Lineage (NCBI taxonomy): Eukaryota > Metazoa > Arthropoda > Insecta > Orthoptera > Acrididae > Schistocerca > Schistocerca americana. The sequence continues at coordinate 149,504,603 of NC_060129.1, read as the reverse complement.
GCTCAAAAAGAAGTTAAAACTTCATGAATGTTCATGGTGTACATGAATTGATGGCGCATGGTTGTTGTGTATCAATACATCACTAAACAGTTCACTTTGTTTCTTAAGGCAGATGAACAGGATTGTCAGTTACTGCACTGCAGTGGCAGCTGTCACTTTTCTAATGAAACAACACATTTGTTACGTGAAAATTTTGGTGATCGAATAATCTCCAACGGATTACGGACCCCACGTTCTCCTGATTTAACACCTCAAAGCTTCTTCCTGTGGAGGCTACCTTAAAGGATGGGTCTATACCAGTGGTTCCCAAGAGGTGGTCCACAGACCCCCAGGGGTCTGTGAGCTATGCCAGAGGGGTCTGCAAGATGCTATTAGAATAAAAATTATTAAATATATTTCATATGATAACAGATTTTTTGTTATGGTCGCTTCCTGCACGTGCAGAGCTTTAGCGAATGCTATCTTCTGCGTCTAGCATCTTCCTAGAGCCAACTGACACTAACACACTCTAGTGCAAAACTAGAATTTAATAGAGGCAAATAGTTCTGCTGTATGCCGTTAGACAGCGTGCGCTGCCTTTTTGCAGCTGACAACTGACAGTCACTTTACACAGAAACTCCAATTTCAGATGACAATCGGCCATTGTTAATTTATTGCCAGTGCTTTCACAGACCATGTTGTTTACATATTTAATATTCTGTATTAAAACAGTAGTGTTTGTAAAGTGTTGTTTTTCGCGGAAGCTATAGTTCGCGTAATTAAAAATGGACCGTTGGTTAAAAAGTGACTCGTAAAAACGAGAAAGGCCCACAGAAACAAAGGACTCAAAGGTCAGACTGAACTCATCTCATTAAGAACTGAAAATTAAAACTAACTGTGTACTGATGGAGTACTCTGTTGTAACTGCATTTTTTCAAATAAATAATACCTTGTATGAAATTAGTGTTTTCTTATTTTTCACACATGTCTACTCAATGCAATCTCAAGTGTAGTACACTTGAAACACCAATACACTCAGTTTTAATTTTTTTCCTGTCATTTTCAGTTCATACTCAATTTTTATTTTTTCAAGGGGTTTGTTATACTAAACACCCAGATTTGAAGACAAAGATTTTGAGCAATAATCAAAAATTTAACAATAACTATGATGGCTAAATTGAAAAAGTTTTAAGTTCAATATTTTTTCAATAACGAATATGTCAATGTTTTTTTCTAAGTACAAAAAATAGAAAACGTATAAAAAGACTCTTAATTTGGCTTTTTTAGGTACTTGATACTGTGATATGACAAGGTACCAATTGTGCCCGATGAGGGGGTCCTCGAGAAAATTTTGTTGGGAATCCCTGGTCTATACAGAGAGCTGCACATATTGGCAGAATTGAAAAAGCAACATGGCAATGAAGATTAACAACATCAGTAATAATGTGCTGCGCAAAAAGGCTTCAAGCACAGGAAAGTGGGTTTGTGCATGTGATACTGAACAGGGCAACAAATTTCGAGTACATGTAATAAAAATTTGTGTGAAGTTCTGAAATAATATACATAAATTACTTTATTTCTTTTTATGTGGACAACTTTTCAATCACCCAGTACAAGGCATACAGAAAAATGACGTTGGCAGCTAAAGCTTCTTTCCAAGTTTCAATTCATAATGGACACTGTGGAGAGCACACCACTAGGGAGCAGGTGTGTCAGAACATGTACACGAATCATCTGCTCTGTACGGTCACACCAAATAACTTTGCACCTGCAGACAGGCAACTCAATGAACACCTTTCCAAAGTGGGCTGCTGCTGTTGCAACTCCCAGGGTAGCAGCAGGTGACATTTGCCATGTCACAAAATGGTTCCATCTTGAACACCTGTAATGTGCGGTAAAAACTTGGAGGCATAATGTATCTAATGATATATGTCTGTTTTCTGTACGTCTCGTACTTTGCACGCAGCCGTCATCTGAAATCTGGGGGTACTTACAAATAACCCTGTATGTGAACACACTTGATAAATCACTTAATGTCCACACACACACACTTTGTGATTTTTCCAAAATTTAGACAAACGAGGTGTGGAAAGAGGTACCTGCAAAGATTCAGAGACCGGAGCTGCCCGAGGAACCCGAGGGTGCCGAAGGTATCCCCGTCGAAGCTGTCACAGTCCGCGAGATTGAGAGTGCGGAGGCGCACCCAGGGACGGAGGAAGGAGAGGTCGCGGAGGCGCCGATTGCCCGCGAGGTTCGCTTCCTCCAGCGAGGCGAGCCGGCACGCCGCCCCAGCCAGGCGCTCCCCCTCCAGGGCGCAGCCGTCCAGCACCAGCCTGCGCAGGGCGGGTCCCGCGGCGAGGCCGTCCAGTCGCACGCCGTGACAGCGGGACAGCTCGAGCTCCTCGAGGCCGGCCGGGAGGAAGTCGACGGCGGGCAGTGTCGCGACGGAGCTGACGCGCAGGCGGCGGAGGTCGCCCAGGTCGACCAGCCCCGCGAGGCCACGCGCGCCCAGCCTCTCCGTCCACTGCAGGTGCAGCCGCTCCAGGTGCGGGCAGCCGCGGCACGCCGCCAGCAGGGGACCGTCCATCTCGACGCCCCGACTGCTCGCGCCCTCCACCGTCAGCGAGCGCAGCTCCGCCAGCAGTCCGGAACCCAGCAGCCGCGCCAAGGCGTCCGACAGTTCCGCGGACGGCCAGTCTGTCACGCCGTTGTCGACAGTCAGGGACCTCAGCTGGGGCGTACACCTTCCGGACGTTAAAGGTGAACCGTTACAGCCCAGCTTTGATACTACAAGGATACACTTGAAACTTCCTGGCAGATTAAAACTGTGTTCCTGACCGAGAATCGAACTCGGGACCTTTGCCTTTCGCGGGCAAGTGCTCTACCATCTGAGCTACCGAAGCACGACTCACGCCCGGTACTCACAGCTTTACTTCTGCCAGTATCTCGTCTCCTACCTTCCAAACTTTACAGAAGCTCTCCTGCGAACCTTGCAGAACTAGCACTCCTGAAAGAAGGGATATAGCGGAGACATGGCTTGGCCACAGCCTGGGGGATGTTTCCAGAATGAGATTTTCACTCTGCAGCGAAGTGTGCGCTGATATGAAACTTCCTGGCAGATTAATTCTTCTTTCAGGAGTGCTAGTTCTGCAAGGTTCGCAGGAGAGCTTCTGTAAAGTTTGGAAGGTAGGAGACGAGATACTGGCAGAAGTAAAGCTGTGAGTACCGGGCGTGAGTCGTGCTTCAGTAGCTCAGATGGTAGAGCACTTGCCCGTGAAAGGCAAAGGTCCTGAGTTTGAGTCTCGGTCGGGCACACAGTTTTAATCTGCCAGGAAGTTTCATATCAGTGCACACTCCACTGCAGAGTGAAAATCTAATTCTGGAAGGATACACTTATTTTTGCAACATGTCAAGTAACTAGCTCAGATTCATGTAGGAGTATGTGAGAATTGCTGTGTGTGCTTGCCCATGACAACCACAATTTAGTAATTATAACTGACAGGTGGTGCACAAAGGCACACAGTTCAAATTTTGAAACACTACAGGAATACTAATGATACTAATAAAATTATATATTTTTGTTCTTGTCTCCATATTTTTTAAGTGTTATCATAATGTTAGTCTTTTTTATACGTGTGTTTCGAGATTGTAGCTGTGTGCCTTCCTGTCCTGCCTATCAGTTATAAATAGTAAACTGCGGTGGTTGCGAGCAACTGTGTGTAGCGATTCATCTCCTACTTGTTTTTTTATGCTAACGGTCATGCTTTGACCAGCCTCTGGCCATTGCCAAGTTATGATTAGTGTGGTTAATTGAGACAAGTTATTAAAATTGTAAGTAGGTCCATACTTAATAATCTTTAACATATTTTACATGTTATTTGGTTATAACACTAACTGTGGTTAACTCCATAGTTTGATAGCAATTATAACTTAAGCATGGCATGTTACTATTAACGTTTTAATACTTCTACAAAAATGTATGTTGTGAAAATATTCTTAGGAGGTTTTGACATTAAATAAAAGGCAATTTTTATGTCGCTTTCTTTAGATCTGGGGATGGGCGCTATTTAATTGGTACCATGTTTGAGGAAACTGAATGTGCTCTGTGTATCGAAGTTGGATACATTATTTCATTTCCAGGATTACAAAACTCGATAATCTGGATTTTGTGTATACACACTCCATTGAAATAAAAATCTGCAATCTAGAAAGATGATAATTCAGTCATGTAATCCAGCTTTTGCATGAAAAATGGAAAACTGTCAAATAAAATTTCTAGAAAGAAATTGAGACCAATTATTAAAATTGTTCATAGGTCCATACTTGCACATTTCAAAAGCAATTGTTTAACATTCATACCTTAAGAACTTTTGTGGAAGAAATTGTATTAGAAAACAAATGGTGTCAAACATTTTCCTCATTATTCATAGGATAGCACTTCGTAATGTTCTGCAAAATTATATCCATTTGGTCACAAAACAGCTTCCCGCTTCTTAGGCCATCTTCAGGTGACAACTGAAGGTCACAAACACAGATAAACATGATATTATCTGTATAGAAGGTACAAAAATGACAGAGTGTTTACATAGGTAAACATTACTTTTTGGCATACAGAAATAATTATAGTAACTTAAAAAGGAGGAATGGGTAGGAAGCAAAGTTTTTATGTGGAGGTACATTTAACAACAGATGAGAAACAAGTTGAATTTACAGTTTGACTCTAGTATTTGTAATGAAAACTTAATTTAACAAAGGGGAAAACAGGAACAGAGTGTGAACCTTCAATACTAGGTTGGTAGTCTGTGTGATGTGTTTGCTGATTCTCAATATTTCTAGTAGGCTCATCTTTGCTCTCTCTTTTTTTTTATTTTTAGGAACTTAAAACTTCACATTCTGCCTCATATGCATGGTTTACAGCTAAAATATGATCACAAACGTTGAATCATTCTTTCCCAGTTTCCGGCTTCTCTAATGTTCACATAACCTAATTGCCACAGCTGCACCTGACTGACCAATAGACACTATTATATACTGCTTGCAAGAGATTTTATATACACCACTCCATGCCAAGGGTTTTACAGATTCAAACTGTAAATTCAGCTATTTCTCATGTGTTGTTAAATGTATCTCACTTTGTTCACACCCCCCTTTTTTAATTATTGGAATTATTTTTAAGTGAGCAAACACAGTGTAATGTTCTCTTATGTAAACACTCTTATCATTTTTGTTTATTCCAAACAAATAAAATCTGCCTAAGTTGCACATCATGTTTGTCTGCTTTTGCGACATTCAGCTGTCACCTGAAGATGGCTTGAGAAACCGAAAGCTGGTTCGCAGTCAAATAAATATAATTTTGCCGAACATTAGGAAGTGTTTTCTTTTCAGTCATCATCATCATCATCATCATCATCATCATGTTCTGCAAGCACCAATGGAAAACTCAGTTACTTTTTCTCATTATTGTAAAACTTAATGTTACACTTAAAGTTTACATGAATATATAATTTTCCCACTATAATTTTGCAAAACTATTAATAGTAGCAATGAACTTCTCAATGGGCTGTTACATATAAAGGCCAGTGCAATGACAAGTGAGTGCTATGAGTTCTTTTTACTGTTGTTCAGGTTGGAGTTGTTTGCTCAGTTGTTGTAAAAGATTGATACAAAAAAATGTACAAGTTATTTAACCAGTCTCAAATTATGTGTATGAATACATGTTTGAAGACAGCACATTACAAGACGACGTGAGCTAAAAAATCAGTGTTTTGTTCCATAGTTTTAAAATACGACATTATCAACTCACTTAAAAAAAAAAGCATTGGGCCAGTTTCCTCGAATAAGTCTGTTTTTTTTTTCTTTAATTCAACATACTCCCCTTGTTGTAATGTAAAGGACATAATACGATTACTTTGGTTAATCTGCACCATGGTGTGACTGGAAGCAGGAGGAATTATATCTGAAGTGCTTGCCATTACAAGTGAATGTCAAATTGACGAAGTCCATGTAGTACATGCTTGAACATGCTATTATTTGCATTCCAGCACAACTGCATATATTATGTAAGAATAATGCCATCCACAGGATATCCAACGAAGAAGACCCCGATTTAAAAATTGAATATCTTGAAAACTAAGACTGACATACAACTGCAATTAACATATGTTTATTGTGAAAGCTATATAAATTTTATACAGAAGTTTCGAAACAGATACTAACAGATGGTGCTGCATGTCTCAATGCAAATAGATTCAGAAACCACAAAGCCGGACTGAAGTTCACCCACAGTGACGGGACGATTCTGGCAGACAGCGCCTTCCCATGTGCCCCACAAAAGGAGTCAGATCAGGCAAATGAGGAGGCCAATTCATCAGTGCACCAATAAATTTGCAAGAGAGCAATGTAACGACTTTCTTCCTGAAGTATGAGGTGTGTTTTTTAAGTAAGTACCATTCTGAAATTTAAAAATGATGTGCTAAGATATGTCAATAATTTTATTTTTACATCAAAGCCTATAACTTAATCTACTTTACTGCATAATGTCCATCAATATTGAGGCACTTTTCATAACTTTGTACCAGTTTTTGAATACCCTCCTCATACAAGTCTGCCGCCTGACTTGTTAACCATTGCATCACCACTGTTTTGACTCCGTCATCATCTTGAAGACGCTGACCGCCCAGGTGTTTCTTCAAGTGCAGGAACAGATGGTAGGCACTGGGCACTAGATCGGGGCTGTACAGAGGATGATCTAGAGTTTCCACTGAAAAGACATGATGAGATTTTTGGTCTGATTCGCCACATGCGGATGGGCATCGTCTTTTAGCAAAACGATGCCCTTTCTCAACTTGCCACGTCTTTTGTTCTGAACTGAACGGCGCAGATTATGCAATGTCTTACAGTAATCTGCTGCATTGATTGTCTCATTATGAGGCAGAAATTACACAAGCAATACGCCTTTTCTGTCCCAAAAAACTGCACGTTATTTTCTGGGCAGAAATTATTTGCTTAAACTTCACTTTTCTGGGTGAATCTGAATGCCGCCATTCCGTGGACTGTTGCTTTGATTCTGGTGTGACGTAGGCCACGCGTGTTTCATCACCTGTAACAATCTGGCTTAAGAAATCATCACCGTCGTCGTGGTACCGCTCGAGGAAAGTCAGTGCACTGTCTAAATGTTCGTTTTGTGCACATCCGTTAACATTTTCGGTACCCAATGTGCGCACAATTTTCGGTAATTCAAGTGCTCGGTCACAATGCCATACAAAACACTATGAGAAAATTAGGAAAGTCATTCTGCAAGGAGGAAATCATAAAGCATCTGTTTCTCTCACCTTATTGTACACTTCCTGTACCAAACTTTCATTAATGACCAAAGGACATCCACTCCGTTGTTCATCGTGCACATTTGTGCAGCCATCTTTAAATACTCTCACCCGCTTTCTTACCATTCCATCACTCATCACTCATAATGTTTTCTCCGTAAACTGCACAGATCTCACGATGAATATTGATTGCTTTTAGGCCTTCAGCACTAAGAAATCTTATAACAGACCGTACTTCACAGTCGGCAAGACTCACGATTATCAGAGGCATCTTAAACACTCAGTACACAACGTAAACAAGGAAGAATCAGACTGTAATGGCGTCAGTGCATAGACAACAGATGTAGGTACCCAGTGTGTATGCACAGAATTCCGAGTGCAGCGCTGCGGCTACGGTGTGGCAACATGGTACTCAGTTAAAAAAACAAGCCTCGTATTCATCAAGAAAGCAAAACACTTGTCCGGTCTCATCTCGCAAGAAGAACTCTGTGCCTGGGCAATCCTCCAATGCTAGCCAAAATTGCAATGTAATGTTCACTAGTGATCATTTCTCACATTGAAAAAGGGTAAGTAATGCTTCTGCAGCACAAATTTTAAGTTTGAGAGAATACAATGGTTTGTTTTCACACAAACGGGGTTTACAAAACTTCAAAATCGCCAGTTCTGTTTATTCACCACTCGGTTCAAGTGGAAGTGTGCTTCATCTGCAAACCAGATGCAGCCAGCATCAAATCCTCCACTATCCATCAGTGTGAGAATCTGTTTCTCTTAGTCAGACCTCTGTCCCACAGCTCATACAGGTACAGAATGGGGGCTTTCCATTCTGAATGGAAACACATGTAAGTTCTGAGTATTTTCTGCATTCTAAAACACTTCAAACCAGTCTGTGTTGCAATTCATCAGATGGATTTCCTCGGATTTCACCGTATAATTCCAGAAACCTCAGTGACATTTTCAAGTGGAATTATTCCCTGAGTAAGCGAAGGAACTTGCCCCCCTTCTTGCAGCGGTGTACCGTAGGTCTCTAGAAGAGCGTAGCGTTCGAGTCCTCCCTCGGGCATGGGTGTGTGTTTGTCCTTAGGATAATTTAGGTTAAGTAGTGTGTAAGCTTAGGGACTGATGACCATAGCAGTTAAGTCCCATAAGATTTCACACACATTTGAACATTTTGAGCTATTCGTCCATGAGACTCAGAGGGCCATAGACATGGGTTCCCAGGTAGACGCCGTGTTTCTTCACTTCCTCAAGGCGTTCAATACAGTTCCCCACAGTCGTTTAATGAACAAAGTAAGAGCATGTGGACTATAAGACCAATTGTGTGGATTGAAGAGTTCCTAGATAACAGAACGCAGCATGTCATTCTCAATGGAGAGAAGTCTTCCGAAGTAAGAGTGATTTCAAGTGTGCAGCAGGAGAGTGTCGTGGGACCGTCGCTATTCACAATATACATAAATGACCTTGTGGATAACATCGGAATTTCACTGAGGCTTTTTGCGGATGATGCTGTAGTATATCGAGAGGTTGTAACAGTGGAAAATTGTGCTGAAATGCAGGAGGATCTGCAACATATTGACGAATGGTGCAGGGAATGGCAATTGAATCTCAATGTAGACAAGTGTAATGTGCTGCGAATACATAGAAAGAAAGATCCTTTATCATTTATCTACAATATAGCAGGTCAGCAACTGGAAGCAGTTAATTCTGTGAATTATCTGGGACTAGGTATTAGGAGTTATTTAAAATGGAATGGTCATATAAAGTTGATCGTTGGTAAAGTGGATGCCAGACTGAGACTCATTGTTAGAATCCTAAGGAAATGCAATCCGAAAACAAAGGAAGTAGGTTACAGTACACTTTTTCGCCCACCGCTTGAATATTGCTCACCAGTGTGGGATCCCTACCAGATAGGGTTGATAGAAGAGATAGAGAAGATCCAACGGAGAGCAGCGCGCTTCATTACAGGATCATTTAGTAATTGCGAAAGCGTTACAGAGATGACAGATAAACTCCAGTGGAAGACTCTGCAGGAGAGACGCTCAGTGGCTCGGTACGGGCTTTTGTTGAAGTTTCGAGAACATACCTTCACCGAGGAGTCGAGCAGTATATTGCTCCATCCTACGTATATCTCGCGAAGAGACCAAGAGGGTAAAATCAGAGAGATTAGAGCCCGCACAGAGGCATACTGGCAATCTTTCTTTCCACGAACAATACGAGACTGGAATAGAAGGGAGAACCGATAGAGGTACTCAAAGTACCCTCCGCCACATACCGTCAGGTGGCTTGCAGAGTATGTATGTAGATGTAGATGTATCATCAGCAGCACTGCTCGTCCATTGGAATTTGGCGAAGAGCTTGTGTACAATTTTTGTGTTGGGTTCTTTTGAACTGCACCTTGTTACTCTAAGACTGTGTTCTAACCTATGGTATTTCAGAAGCACCATGTTGATAAATGGAATACAGGATCTCAACTCCTCCTTTTGGTACGCTAACCTCCTTTCAGATTTCAATGACGGAACTGATTGCTCTGAACTGCGGCACACAATTTACAGGCACTATGTATTGTAGTCATAGTGCCGTCTGTTAGGGGGTTTCCAAACTATCTCTCAACTTCTGTACAAATTCTTTATAAAATTTTTATAGCTTTCACAGTAAACATACCATTTGTGGCAGTTGTCTACCAATCTAAGTCTATGAGATAGTTAATTTTGAAATGAGGTACTCATTTACTGGACACCGTCATTCTGTATGAAAAAGAAAGATTACAGAGCAGGTTGTTCATTCGGAAATTGCATTTCAGTGTTTTGTTTCTGAGAAGATTGTCTTATGCCTCACATACAAAGAAGTAGCATCTATTGTAACACGAGTCAGTCTGCGAGCTTTGAAACCGGCCATTTCCATGAGCAGCCAAGGGGGCAGGACCGCCATTCGCAGTGCCTCACACTTCACGAACCACTATGCCGTCACCGCGCAGCTTCCGTTAACCCGCCTACCGCGACCTTGCCGGACACTATCTGCCTCACGGCCTCAACTGTCGCCGGGCACTGCTGTCGCACACCACAGACCCGTGCCTCATCGGACTTGGCAGTTACAACTTCTAAGAGATAATCCCTCTTTGGTGGTTAAGCCGAGACTCTGACTGAACCTTCGTACTGGTGGATACAATGGAACTTTATTTCTAGTTGTCTAGAAGTGATTTTATTTTCCTATTACTAAGGCTTCATGTTTACTGACTAAATAAACTGTTGTTCTTCATTACCAGTGGCACATCAATCAGTGATTCCCCCTTGTCGTCACAGACGTACGAGGTATGTTCAAAAAGTTCCGGAACATTCATAATTTCGTGCTCAAATGGCTCTGAGCTCTATGGACTTCATATATGAGGTCATCAGCCCCCTAGAACTTAGATTAAACCTAACTAACCTAAGGACATCACACACATCCATGCCCGAGGCAGGGTTCGAACCTGCGGTCATAGCGGTCACGCGGCTCTGGAGTGAAGCGCCTAGAACCGCTTGGCCACACCGGCCAGCCACAATTTCGTGCCAATGGTGTCTTGGAGAGAAATGCATTTGGCATCCCTGCACACGTCTGTGTTTAATGTGCAAATGCCGGAAGTTTCATTATTGTATGTCTATTAGTTATTGTTCACTGCTATGTTGAGTAGAACATAGTGTCATATAGTTTGCAGATTTCGAGATGGCAGAGTTAAAGGAGCAATGTGTCTGCATTACATTTTGTGTAAAACTCAAGAAAACCTTTACAGCGACACATCAAATGATGCAGGAGGCCTATGGTGATGAGTGATTAAGCCATACTCGATGTTACAAATGGTTCACACAATTTAAAAATGGCCGAACGGAAGTTACGCATGGAACAACGTGGGCAAGAGCCGTTTTTGGAAAGTGCCGTGGCTCACGGTCGGCAGCCCTCCGGGGCTATTGATATCCGCATATAGAAGACAACTCTTGTTCAGGACTCTCTTCAATATCTACTGCCGACACCCGTTTCAGGAACGTCAACAAAATTGTGATTGCCAATCGAAGACAGACTGTCTAAGAGATTGCAGAACAATATAACATTTCAGTGGGGTCATGTCATGAAATCCAGACACAGCATCTCGGAATGCAACGTATAGTTGCCAAGGTCCCACAGATCATGACTCGAGACCAGAAAGACAGTCACCTCACCATTCCCCTCTGCAGTCATCCTCCGTAGTCTCCAGACTTGGCCCTTGCGGACTTTCTTATATTTTCAAAGTTGAAAACTGGTGATGGTGATGCGTGATTAAGCCATACTCGATGCTACAAATGGTTCGCACAGTTAAAAAATGGCTGAACAGAAGTTATGCATGGAGCACCGTGGGCAAGAACCCCATTGAAAGGACAAAGAATTAATGACAGATGAGATAAAAGAAACTTCGCAGATGACACTTCATGCAATCCAGCAAGAGACGTACCAAGACCGCTTCCAAAGTGGAAACAGCATTGGGAGTAGTGTGTCAATTGTGGAGGATATCAAAGCAGACCATATATAATAAGTGAAAGATAAAAAATCAAACAACTGAAAATCCAGGATGGAATGTAACAACATTATGAAAAGGAAAGTTGCCACTCAGCATATGGCAGAGATGCTGAGTCACTGGTTGGCACAACAAAGAGACTGTCACAAATAAAGCTTTTGGCTCCGGAGACCTTCGTCATAAACACACACACACACACACACACACACACACACAGAGAGAGAGAGAGAGAGAGAGAGAGAGAGAGACACACACACACACACACACACACACACACACACACACACACACACACACACACACACACAGTGGCTATAGTTGCTCGAGACTGCAGTTGTGTGTGTGTGTCCCCCATTAGTGTGTGCGTGTGTGTGTGTGTGTGTGTGTGTGTGTGTGTGTGTGTCTAGGGCCAAAAGCTTTAATTGTGACAATCTTTCTGTTGTGCCTATCTGCAACTCAGCATCCAGCGTCTCCACTACATGGTAAGTGGCAACTTTCCTTTTCATAATACTGTTATAAGTAAAAGGTACACGTAGAAAAATTTTGTGGACAAAGTTCTGGAATTTTTAGAACAGATCTTGTATAAATTCATACTCAATTTATGAATGTGAAACTCACTGCATACACTGGGTTGACCAAAGTCATGGAATACATACTTTTGCCCAGCACAGTAAAGCAATTCAGCATCACATGGACTCAACAACTCGTTGGAAGTCCCCTGCCTCTACAGCCCTCCATAACTGCAAAAGTGTTGCTGGTGCAGGATTTTATGCTCAAACTGATCTCTCTATTACGTCCCATAAATGTTCAGTGGGCGCCCAAATAATTCGCTCTGTCCAGAATGCTCTCCTAACCAACTATGAGCAACTGTGGTCCAGTATCAGGGCACACTGTCATTCATAAAAATTCCATTGTTGTTTGGCACCATGAAATCCATGCATGCATATAGTCTCCAAGTAGCCAGAAATAAGCATTTCCAGTCAATGATCAGTTCGGAGTACCAAGTCCATTCCGTGTAAACACAGCCTATGCTATTACAGCACCACCAGCAGCTTTCACAGTGCCTTGTCGACATCTTGGACTCTTAGCTTCATGGGGGCTGCACCACACTCTAACCATACAATCAGCTATTACTGGGATCCATCTAACCAGGCCATGGTTTTCCAGTCACCTAGGGTTCAACCAATATGGTCACGAGCCCATAAGAGGCGCTGCAGCCAACATTATGCTGCAGCCAACGTCACTCATCTGCTGCCCTAGCCTGTTAACGCCAAATTTTGCCACACTGTCCCAACACATATATTCGTCATATGCCCCACACTGATTTCTGTGGTTATTTCATGCAGTCACGCTTGTCTGTTAGCACCGGCAACTCTATGCAAACGCTGCTGCTCTGTCAGTAAATGAAGGCCACTGGTCACTGCATTTCCCACGATGAAAGGAAATGCCAGAAATTTTGTATTCTTGGCACTGTGGATCTTGAAATATTGAATTCCCTAATGATTTCCAAAATGAAATGTCCCAAGTGTCTAGCTCCAACTACCACACCGCAATCAAAGTCTGTTAATTCCCATTGTGTGGCCTTAATCCCATCGGAAACCTTTTCACATGAATCACACGAGTAAGGATGACAGCTCTACCATGCACTGCCCTTTAATACCTTGTGTCCACAACACTACTTTAATACCTTGTGCCCACAACACTACTGCCACCTGTATATGTGCATATTACTAACGCATGACTTGTCACTTCAGTGTAATCTTTCCTTGTAAACACATTGTGTTTCTCCTACCCAGTGCTTGATAAATACCCAGTAGTGTGACCTCCTGCAGTGCAGAGGGGAGGGGTGGGGCAACGGGAAGGGGGGAGGGCTGAAATTTGTTATTTTAACTATTCTATGCATTTTAAAAGTGCAAATATACCATTTGTACTAGTAAAAAATAAAGTTATATCATACCAAATCTCAAAATTTGCAGTTCTGATTTTTTTCTCATCTTGGTGCATACTATCACAAATCGAGCACTGCTCCTATCTACACTACTGGCCACTAAAATTGCTACACCATGAAGATGATGTGCTGCAGACACGAAATTTAACCGACAGGAAGAAGATGCTGTGATATGCAAATGATTAGCTTTTCAGAGCATTCACACAAGGTTGGCGCTGGTGGCGACACCTACAACATGCTGACATGAGGAAAGTTTCCAACCAATTTCTCATACACAAACAGCAGTTGACCGGTGTTGCCTAGTGAAACGTCGTCGTGATGCCTCATGAAAGGAGGAGAAATTCGTACCATCACGTTTCCGACTTTGATAAAGGTCGGATTGTAGCCTATCGCGATTGCGGTTTATCGTATTGTGACATTGCTGCTCACGTTGGTCGAGATCCCATGACTGTTAGCAGAATATGGAATCGGTGGGTTCAGGAGGGTAATACAGAATGCCGTATCACTAGCAGTCGAGATGACAGGCATCTTATCTGCATGGCTGTAACGGATCGTGCAGCCACGTCTTGATCCCTGAGCCAACAGATGGGGACATTTGCGAGACAATAACCATCTGCACAAACAGTTTGATGACATTTGCAGTGGCACGGACTATCAGCTCCGAGACCGTGGCTGTGGGTTACCCTTGACGCTGCATCACAGACAGGAGCGCCTGCAATGGTGTACTCGACGACGAACCTGGGTGCACAAATGGCAAAACGTCATTTTTTCGGATGAATCCAGGTTCTGTTTACAGCATCGTGATGGTCGCATCCGTGTTTGGCAACATCGCGGTGAACGCACATTGAAAGCGTGTATTCGTCATCCCCATACTGGTGTATCACCCGGCGTGATGGTATGGTGGGGTGCCATTGGTTACACATCTCGGTCACCTCTTATTAGCATTGACGGCACTTTGAACAGTGGACGTTACATTTCAGATGTGTTACGACCCATGGCTCTACCCTTCATTCGATCCCTGCAAGACCCTACATTTCAGCAGGATAATGCACGACCACATGTTGCAGGTCCTGTACGGGCCTTTCTGGATACAGAAAATGTTTGACTGCTGCCCTGGCCAGCACATTCTCGAGATCTCTCACCAATTGAAAACGTCTCGTCAATGATGGCCGAGCTACTGGCTCCTCACAATATGCCAGTCACTACTCTTGATGAGCTGTGGTATTGTGTTGAAGCTGAATGGGCAGCTGTACCTGTACACGCCATACAAGCTCTGTTTGACTCAATGCCCAGGCGTATCAAGGCCATTATTATGGCCAGAGATGGTTGTTCTGGGTACTGATTTCTCAGGATCTATGCACCCGAATTGCGTGAAAATGTAATCACATGTCAGTTCTAGTATAATATATATGTCCAATGAATACCCGTTTATCATCTGCATTTCTTCTTTGTGTAGCAATTTTAATGGCCAGTAGTGTATTTGGAGTGGTTATGCAGAAATGCATGTCTTTTGCACATCCAAGAATGTAGTGCACATCCTGCCAATTTGCCTTTTGTTGTCAGCTGTCCTCACAGGTTTGCAATTTTAATGACTAGCAGTAAATAATTCAGTCATTTTATAGCAGTTTTATGATCAAAACTGCTTGATGCAATGGGTGATTATGACTGAATACAGTACCATTCAGAATAGGATGAGACCATAGGAGTACTACAGTTGTCCTTTAGAGCAGTCAGTGAAAGAGAGAGCAGCTTATTCTTGTACTGTTGTAACAAATCATTTGCTGCATATGCCTGCATGTTAGTCCTGTTTCATACTGTGGTCACCGCAACCAGTTTCCAGCTGAAGGAGAAAGCAGGTGTTCGTCTGGCCTGAAGATGATCATCTGGTCTTACTTTAGTCCTTCTGAATGGGTGGTGGTCAGAGCCACCTAGCCTGATTTCAAAGTGAGTGATTTTCCCACGATGATTGTTTTTCCCTACGTCCATTCCAGAGAAAATGACAGGAAGCAGCACCCTACAGAAGTGCTGTAAGTAGGAGCAGGGTACAACCAATAATAAAATGCCTAGATTATGCTTCTCTTTATGATTGGCTGGAAGACCTAAGTGTTAAACAACTTCGTGGAGCAGTTTCGAGTCCACAAAATGAGGGTGTTGGCCGGCAGTCCTCATGGGACTGAGATAGAGGGCTGTGGACCCACTGGGTTGGAGTTTATGTTGTCAGGCATTTATCGTTTCAGATGTCTGGAGATATTTTATATGCATAAATGACCTAATGGATAGGCCAAGCAGCAATTTACAGCTCTTTGCTGATGATGCCATGGTGTGCAGTAAAGAGTCATCATTGAGTGACTGTATGAGGCTATAGGATGCTTTAGGCAGAATTTCTAGTAGGTGTGATGAATGGCAGCCTGCTGTAAAAGTAGAAAAATGTAAGTTAATGCGCATCAGTAGGAAAAACAACACTGCAACATTTAAATGCAGCAATAGTAGTTTGCTGCTTGATACAGCCACATCAAATAAATACCTAGGTGTAATGTTACTTTCTAACATGAAATCGAAAGAGCAACCCAGGTTATTAACAGGAAAGGTGAATGGTCCACTTTATTTTATTGAAGAATTTCATGAAAGTGTAGCTTATTTATAAAGGAGACAGCATATAGAACACTAGTGCTATCCACTCTTCAATATTACTCAAGAGTTTGAGAACCTCATCAGGTACGATTAACAAAAGATACTGAAGCAATGCAGACGCATGATGCTAGATTTGTCAGTGGTAGGTTTTATCAGCAGCAAGAATTACACAGATGCTTCGTGAACTCAAATGGGAATCGTTGGAGGAAAGACGACATTCTTTTCTCGAAGCACTATTAAAAAATTTTAAGCACTGACAATTGGGGCCGACTGTAGAATGGCCCTACTGCTGCCGATGTACATTTCGCGTGCAGACCTCAAAGATAATATGAGAGAATTAAGGACTTGTATGAGGGCTTATAGACAGTCATTTTTCCCTTGCTCTGTTTGCAAGTGGAACAGAAAAAATGACTAGTACCAGTATGTGGTACCTTCCACCACGCATCACATGGTGGGTTGTAGGGTAAATAGGTATAGATGTAGATTTTGGAATGCCTTCACGGTTCACGAGGCTGCTGTTTTGGTACAGAAAACCTACGGAGTATTCAAAAGTGTGTTCCCATGTGTGGCCCTGGAATTCTGCTTGGGCACTTGGCGGATATTCTCATCGAATGTCGCGAATTGGTGGGCACGGACTGGTTTGATATAAAGAGATCTCAGAGCAAAGCGCAGAGTAATTAGCTGGCTGGAGATGATGTTGCAGCAGTGGTGTACCGTAAGTCTCTAGAAGAGCGTAGCATTCCAAAGGATTGGAAAAGGGCACAGGTCATCCCCGTTTTGAAGAAGGGACGTCGAACAGATGTGCAGAACTATAGACCTATATCTCTAACGTCGATCTGTTGTAGAATTTTGGAACACGTATTATGTTCGAGTATAATGACTTTTCTGGAGACTAGAAATCTACTCTGTAGGAATCAGCATGGGTTTCAAAAAACACGATCGTGTGAAACCCGGCTTGTGCTATTCGTCCACGAGACTCAGAGGGCCATAGACATGGGTTCCCAGGTAGATGCCGTGTTTCTTGACTTCCGCAACACGTTCGATACAGTTCCCCCACAGTTGTTTAATGAAAAAGTAAGATCATATGGACTATCAGACCAATTGTGTGATTGGATTGAAGAGTTCCTAGATAACAGAACGCAGCATGTCATTCTCAATGGAGAGATGTCTTCCGAAATAAGAGTGATTTCAGGTGTGCAGCAGGGGAGTGTCGTGGGACCGTTGCTATTCACAATATACATAAATGACCTTGTGGATGACATCGGAAGTTCACTGAGGCTTTTTGCGGACGACACCTGTAGTATATCGAGAGGTTGTAACAGTGGAAACTTGTACTGAAATGCTGGAGGATCTGCAACGAATTGACGCATGGTGCAGGGAATGGCAATTGAATCTCAGTGTAGACAAGTGTAATGTGCTGCTAATACATAGAAAGAAAAATCCTTTATCATTTAGCTACAATATAGCAGGTTAGCAACTGGAAGCAGTTAATTCCATAAATTATCTGGGAGTAGGCATTAGGAGTGATTTAAAATGGAATAACCATATAAAATTAATCATCGGTAAGACAGATGCCAGACTGAGATTCATTGGAAGAATCCTAAGGAAATGCAATCTGAAAACACAGGAAGTAGGTTACAGTACATTTGTTCGCCCACTGCTTGAATACTGCTCACCGGTGTGGGATCCGTACCAGATAGGGTTGATAGAAGAGATAGAGAAGATCCAACGGAGAGCAGCGCGCTTCATTACATGATCATTTAGTAATCGCGAAAGTGTTACAGAGATGATATATAAACTCCAGTGGAAGACTCTGCAGGAGAAATGCTCAGTAGCTCGGTACAAGCTTTTGTTGAAGTTTCGAGAACATACCTTCACTGAGGAGTCAAGCAGTATATTGCACCCTCCTATGTATAAATCGCGAAGAGACCATGAGGATAAAATCAGAGAGATTAGAGCCCACACAGAGGCGTACCGATAATCTTTCTTTCCACGAACAATACCGAGACTGGAGTAGAAGGGAGAACCGATAGCGGTACTCAAAGTACCCTCCGCCACACACCGTCAGGTAGCTTGCGGAGTATGGATGTAGATGCAGATGTAGATGTAGATGGGCTTACCTAGCATTACTCATGCCATTTCTTTCTGTGCAAATTTGAGTCTAGTGTTTGCATGTGTCTTTTTCCCTACTGACATTAAGCTGTATTTCTGTATTGTTACCATGGAAACTATCACGGAGAGATTGCTTGGAGCTAGTTGGGGGCTGTGATGTACGAGGGTGGTTTGAAAAGTTCTTGGAATCAACACGAGAGGCCAGCACTAGCGCAATGAGTTGTTCACGTGATATTCATTGGACTATTGCCTGTAAACACGTGCCACATCAATGCTCTTGGAAGAGAGCTGTGGTGGTGTTGTTGTTCCCACGTAGAGATTTGCGAAGATGTGGGGGGGGGGGGGGGGGGGGGGAATAGAGATTCGAGCAGTGATTAATTACTTCGTAAAGAAAGCTATGAAAGCAGAGGACCTTCGTGCCGATTTCCAGAATACACTGGGAACTCTGCTCCTTCATATTCAACTGTTGCCAAGTGGACAAATGAATTTAAATTTGGTCAGGAGAGCTTAGATGATTAGCCACACAGTGGTTGGCTGAGATGTGTCACTACTCCAGAAATCATTGCAAAAGTGCACAAAATGGTCACAGACGATCGCCAATTGAAAGTGTGTGAAATTGCTCATGCTCGCCAGATGTCATATTAAAGGGTATATTAAATTTTAACTGAAGAATTAGAAATGAATAAATTATCTGCAAGATGAGTGCCACGACTTGACGGTGGACCAAAAACGCCTGAGAATGGACGTATCGGAACAATGTTTGGCCTGTTTTAGGAGAAATGAACAAGATTTTCTTGTGCCAGTTTGTGACCACAGATGAAACTTGGATGCACTACTATACTCGAAAGACAAAACAACAGTCTAAGCAGTGGAAACATGCTGATTCTCCGCCACCAAAGAAAGCAAAGACAATTCCTTCAGTGGGGAAGATCATGGCATCAATGTTCTGGGGTGCAAAGGGGATTCTGTTTGTAGATTATCTCCCCACTGGGCAAACAATTACCAGAGAATCCTACGCTAACTTCCTGGACATATTGAAACAAAAGATACACGAAAAAAGGCCAGGTTTAGCAAGGAAGAAAATCATATTCCATCAAGACAATGTGCGCCCGCACACACATTCACCTGATATGGTTCCATCAGACTTCCATCTCTTCCCAAAACAGAAAATTTTTCTTTGTGGACGAAGATTCACTTAAAACAAAGAATTGATAGCCGGAGTTGACAACTACTATGCAAGACTGGAGGAAACTCATTTTTGAGATGGGATCAAGGCACTAGAACATTGTTGGACCAAGTGCACTAATCTACAAGGAGGCTATATTGAAAAATGAAACAAAAGTTTCAGTGATGTAAGTACATTTTTTCTGTTCCGTTGCGAGAACTTTTTAAATTACCCTCTTAACAGCCAATACAAAGTAGTGACTGAACACTAAGATTCCCTGCTAGTAAACCACCAGATACTGGGGGCATTTTTTCATACTTACATCATTTTATTCCACTATGCTGGGTTGTACTTAAATGTATTCCGTACATGTCATACTTAGTTTGAGTCAATTTCAGTTTTTATATTATATTACATATCGTTATTAGTCACTTGTAAATAGAAAACACATACGATTTTAATAGTTTTTAATTAAGCCTTTAGGAACAATAAGAAACAGAAGGGGGAAAATCATGTATCCACACATGTAAATAATATTGTATAATCCCTGTAAAATGTTACAAATGAATTTGAATTGGGTTGTATATAAATTATTATTATCAACAAGAAAACTGTACTGGTAAATTTACAAGCCTTTATGTAATTCATTATTTATTTATGAAGCAATGGAAAATCCAGGATGGAATGTAACATCTTATCCACATTCCTCCAGAACCTCAAAAGCTTCTCCCCATTTGATTCACCTGGACCTACTCTGTCCAGCAAACCACCTTTCTAGATGTTGACCTCCACCTCAAAGATGGCTACATTCATACCAAGAAGTCGTTTCCATACAGCCTAGGGCGGTGTATTTTCGACAAAGGCCTTGTTGGCTGAAAGCTTATATTGTGAGTCTTTTTGTTGTACCTATCTGCGACTCAGTATTTCCACTATATGGTAAGTAGCAATTTTCCATTATTATTTATTGATGGATATTTACAAAAAGTTGTACTTTCAAACAGTAAGACTGAAATTAAGTAACACAGATGCAACAGAAAAAGTCTGTAATGCTTTGTAAATCAATAGTTCCGAATTAACTTGAAAAGTTAACAATGATGCATGCTCTGGTGTTATTAAGAACATTATGAGAAGTTCACACACATGTAACTGAAGTCTCAGTTTTGGACTGATTATGTTTTGAGACCAATGCTTTGATAGAATGTTACAAAAATATATAAGATGTAATAAAATTTTGAAGTAATATGAAAAAGAATTGAATTTACATCTTCATTGGTGCAAGAAGTGTTGAGGATCCAAATCATTCCTTGACAGCTATTTAAAGCAAGCAGTATCTTTTTTTGTGTTTTTAAATGGGCCAGTCTGTGAGTAAGTAAAAGCACTACTCTAGCAAGGGCTTTATTATAGCCATAAAGTGCTCAAGTTTGAAATTCATATCCTAAAAAAATGTGCTTAGTGCAAGAGCTGGCCTGTTTTAAGGTGCTGTCAGAACTGTTAGTGGCATATGCATTCAAGTCCAGTGATCAGATCGCAATGTTTCCCAAGAGCAGGTATATAGCAAAGGGACTTTTAATTAATGACTCTGGCATTGTGAGAAGTTCAAACATCAGTCAACAGGCGGCACAGCGATGCAGACTTGTAGAAGAGAATGTCGACTACAAAATACGCTATGCTCAGTACCTTAAAAAACTTTTAGGATGTGTATATCAACTGTAAATTAGATTGTCCACTAGGAATATACCAAAACAGTAAATTACCATGGCACAAATCAAACAATTTTGAAACTCGCCATTTGTCACAAAAATGTACGCACAACGGTATTTGTGTCAGCTCATTTCAACATCCATCAAGATAAGACAAATTACATCTTTCTCTGCACTTTTGATTTATTTTAAGACAACTGAAAAATTAGGGATAAGACTGCTCAAGTGAGCACCTAATTAATAGCAAAGGATACCCGACAAGAAAAACAAAGATGAGAATGCTACATAAAACCACAAAATTAAATAGAAAGATTTATGTATGTTTGCAGGTGGGGTATTCAGCTGCCCAATAATTGTTAAAATTCATGGTGAAATCTTCAGCTTCCATTTATTTTGCATAATTCGCTACTAGTTTCGATCAATGATAGTCATCAAGCTTAGCTGGCATAAACGACAGGAAAGTTATACCATAATTTGAACAAAAGTAATTTGTTCTTTTAAGGGGCTCCGGAAAGGCTCAAAATCATGAAAAGTTCAATTTTTACTCTTTTACGTTTTCTGAATCTGCAGACTATTACCTTTTAATAGATATATAATTTATTCAATTCCGAAGACTACAACTATTTTTAAATTTTTTTTGAAATGTGTTCTACATGGGCGTGACCCACTGTGGCGCTGTTAAACTGCTGTCAAATGGTGTTATTATTAACGTCCGTGTTCATCAGGTACATTTTAGTGATGTGAGATAAAGTATGTGTTGTGGCTAACCTGTGATGGTTCAATATATATCGCTGGTGTGATTGTCGATTGTTTCATGTTTATTTACTCTGTCGTTATCTCGAAAATATTCGTAATTAATTCTGTTTCTTGAGTCTCTGTTTTGTTGAAGTATAATAATGAGTAAAAGTAAAGTTATTAGAAATCCTCTGAAGGCTTTTAAGAAAAGGAGAAATGTTGGAAAGCCAAAGGTATGTGATATTACTGTAAACAATAAAGACGATAACCAAGTGAGTGAACCTAACCTCTCAAGTACACCTGCTCATAGCAGTCAAAGTGGGAAAGAAAATACTTCACAGAAGAAGCTTGGTTCAATGAGTGAAAACTATGAATGTTTTATGGGCGAATCGGATGTGAATGAAATATTTGATATGTCGGTTCTCAAAGGAATTTTTTCAAACTGTGTAAGATGTATTCATTGTAGTGAAGTTGGTCTGGAACTCTCCATAATAAAGCACGTAGGACTTGCTAGTGAAATACAACTGAAATGTGATAAGTGTTCATACATGACCACCTTTTGGAACAGTGTTGCAGTAACTGCAACTGAAGAAAATGGTAGCAAAATCTACGAACACAACAACGAGCGATGCTTGCTTTAGACAAGGAACACCTTCGGGCTGCAGACAGGGCTGTAAAGAGTCTAGAAATACAAGCAAGAGTAAACAGGAGGAGGAACAAGAGGAAGCTGGAGGAGGAGTTTGCAGAGGATGAAGATAATCCATCCCATGGACCTGGAATGCACTAAAAAGTTAATCCAATCTTTGTCGCTCATTCCAAAAACTTTTATTTTCTCATACTAATTACATGTTTTCTAAGGATCTTCCAAACATATTTGTTTCACACTTTCAGTAAATGTTACACAGTACCTTCTGCATAATTTAACACAGCCTTTTTCCAAAAAACTGTATATTTTTGAATATATAAATAAAAAATTGCAAAAAGATGTTGTGAATTTTCATTACAATTGAAAAAAAATCATCTTTAATAACTGAACTAAAATTTTGTAAAATCCCTGTGTTAAGTTGTAGCCCATATTCCAATACATAATCTGTAAAAAGTTCAACTTGCTAACTCAAATACTTTGTGAGGAAAGATGTAATTTATAAGTGTTATTTTAACATTGCAAGTATAGAGTGTTCCGGAGCCCCTTAAACCTACCACAGCAAGTAAAAAGTTTATCACAATAATAGCTGTGTATGATAATTTTAATCAAGAAGCAAGTCCACATCAACAGCTAGTAACACATTAATAATAAATGGAAAGAGTTATGTCACAACTGTTTGAGGCGGGATACATTACACTGCAGTCACGAGTTCAATTTTGCTTGATGTCATGGGAGCTCCAGGGCAAAGACGGAAGAGATGTTTCATCTACATGTATGTCTATACTCCACAAGCCACTTCACAGTGTGTGGCACTGGGTGCTTTGTGTACTACTGTCACTTCCCCCATTTCCTGTTGCAGTTGTGAATGGTTTACAGGAAGAATCACTGTTGGTAAGCCTCCACATGAGCTCGAATCTGTCTAATTTTGCCTTCATAATCTTTTTGTGAGATAAATGTAGGATGAAGCAATACCGTATATTGGCTGACTCGTCTAGGAAGTGTCACGGCCGCAGAAAATGTTAATAGTTTTAATCATATATCAGATCATAACGTAAGAAGTGAGCCAGGTTTCATACACAAGATGGCCCATGTGTGTAACAGAGGGAAGTTGTACGGGTTATCGGGGGCAGATAATGCAACTCGGAGCAGTTGCACACTATTTGCTCCTTTGAGGTCGTTCACACATACCTGCAAGCAGTACACTGACAACTCGCAAGCAGTATCGAGGTCAAAGTCAACGTTAACGATAGGGAACTTCCCAATGCACATAACGGAGGAACCACATGAACAACTTAGAATGACAGTCAAACATCAAGTCCCTCACATATCAAGTAAAGCTTCTGAGATAATGTTCTCAACAGATATTGCAGAGGAGCGTGTGTGCACAGGATCGATCGAGAGGAGATTTGTCGAGCAGCCCGAGCAGCTGGAGTGAAATGATTCTAAACAGCAACATCTGATGGAGCAACAGACACTTCATCTATGAGAAGACGGTGGACATACGGCGACCTCAAGCTAAGTAGCAATTTTCAGTATTTACGGGAATAGCTTTGAAGAGAGACTGCCAATCTCTGTATCAAAGAACTAAGAGGAATTTCAGCGAATAGCAGGGACAAGTTAATGACTGGTGCTTGTCTCTTGTACTAGAGGGGAAGTGGCCCTTGATTCATAGAGCATTATTTCAAAGTGTTGACAATTTATGATTTAGGCAAAGTGGCCAGTAGTTAGCAGACCGAATGGAAGCGAAAGCACTCATCTCTGAGAATGGTCTAACTAATGATTATCAAAAGCATCTGACATACTTTTAAGGGGTTCTGGTTTGACACCTCAGTAAACAACTGTGTTGCGAGAACAATACACGAACCCAGGCAAAGTAATAACTTGCTACTTCAGCAGATCAATCCTGCCAATTCCATGTATGTGACCAACCTGTTGTAGCCGAACACCCATTCTGACTAAGGAGATTTCCATCCTCTTGTCTCCACTATAAAGATTGACAAACATGATAGCTAACACAAAAAAAAAAAAAAGTGTACAGAAACTGTGCCAGGATGCAACAGAGTCTACAGATTTTGATAGTAAATCACACATTTGTGCAGAATGCCTCTCTTGCAGTGTCTGTCGCTGAAGTAAGCTCAGTATCTTCGTGACACTTTCATGTTTACTAAATGAACCTGTAACGAAACTCACTGGTCTTCTGTATCTTGTCTACTTCCTCTATCCTTCCTATCTGCTACAAACAAGCAACAGTCAAGTATTGGTGGAACAAGGGTTTTGCAAACAACTTCCTTCATGTGTATACTACATTTCCTAATAGTACTTCCGATGAATTTCACAAGCAAATGGATCAATTTCACATATTCAAACCTGCTCTGAAAGTTTTTATGCAGAATGAATACACAGAAAGAAATACTTTTTCTAGATTTTAGCTGCAAAGATGCACTGCAAACACTTATTAAAAAAAGCAGAAAATTGTCAAATTCATAGCCCAACAGGTGTCTAAAGAAAGGTACACTGCTACCATCGCTGTAGCAGACTGTGGACATGCAACACAACAGATGTATATCCTTGGTTGACAGTGCATCAATAAAAAAGTAACACGACACAATATGATTGTAATTTGTAAAGCAGATATTTTTTTCACTGATAGTTTCCCTGACACAATTGCTTACACTTTCTACTCAGTAATGTGTGCAACTCAATTGATTTACATTATTATTTCCAGTTGCTTTTACAGCAATGGGAAGTGTTAACTGTTGGTATTCATTGTGTTTTCTTCTCCTGAACACCTGATATGCTTGTTAATATCTTGGACATTTATTTGAACAATGTCACCATTTTGTTAGAAACTGTGGAAACAGCAGAAGAAGTAGGAAATAACTGACAATTCCATGAATTGTGCTTCAAATGATGACTTTGTGCCAATAAGAGTCTGGAATAAGAATAAAAAACTCATCAGGTCATTTATACACAGTCCAGTCACATTACCGTGGTCACCACCTATGTTTGATGTCAACGTATAACCACCACTCACAGATGACCTGTGGCAGCACTAGCAGTGGAGAGTACATAAAGTGTGTCAGAGAGGGACACGGAAAAGAGTGCAGTTGTTGTCGTAATGCAGAAACGGAGCAATTTATCTGACATCCAAAATCAGCACGATAAATGGCTTTTGGGCCAAGTGTGGAAGCATTTTCGAAATGCCTACATTTGTAAACTATTTGCATGCCACCATGGTTAACTCTTTCGGGACGCAGTGCATTTCCCCAAAGCGGAGCAATTCGGTGGCGCTGTGCGGGTTCCATATCCCTTAGGTTTCTTTCGCCTCTTATAAAATCTACAGTTTTTGACTTATCGGTGTAATTTTTTTTGTAAATGAAGCTTAAAACGTGCTCTTTACTGGCATATTATTTTCATTATTCCATATCGCACACTTTTTGACTTGGCAGTGGTGTTAAAATAGGGGGGGAAAAAAAAAGAAAATGATAAATTTGATTTTTTTTACTTTTTTTAGTTGAGAGGTGATGCATTGAATTAGACATATTAAAATTATTTGTATTTTATTCTTTACATTTTTAGCTTTAAAACGACATATAAAATACAATTTTATCTCTTATGGGATGTCCGTGGGAAGAAAAATAAAAAGTCCATTTTGAGGGGTGAAAAATTTGATTTATGTCAATAAACTACAAAATTTCATAAAATTTGCTTATAACAAAATTTACACAACTTTGGCATATCAATTTTTTGATAGGCAACCATGTTTTACAAGTCCTTTCGGTAAAATTTGCTACTTTGTGATACCTGTTGAAGCACTCGGGCACATGATGAGAAGGGTCGGAAGGACAAGTTTTGCAAAAAAAAGGGGCGGACTGTTCTCCTCGTCCTGGTTTGGAGCGATCACTGCAAATGACACAGTCACCTCGTTTTCCGGTGTCCATTCTTGCGGTATCATGGCACAGGCCATCCATCCTGTGTAGGTCAATGGGGTCGGTTGAGCCCTGACGTCACCCACAAACTCCTTGACGAAACTCTTCCGAAATTGCAAATGACTCTTTGGTGTCTCTTGTCTTTTCTTTGCTACGATGACGTATAGCAAGTAAGTGTTGACGATCCCCACCTGAAATTAGCCAGAACAATTACCCTTTTGTCAAAATAAAAATTTACTACATAGGCCAAGGCCTATCAGAAAAGTGAATATTGTACCTCGAATAACCATAAGAAAATTTTCCTCCACCATTTGAAGGATTTTCTGGCAAAATGGAATGATGCGCAGTAGTGATCAGCTCTGCCTACGGCTCCCATATCTGCCATGTAGTCACAAATAATTGATGGCTTCTGACGTGACAATCGGGCCACATATACGGGCCTCGTGTCCCAATGCAAGTGCCGCATTGGGCCACGTATACGGGGCTCGCGTCCCGAAAGGGTTAAATTATACTGTGAATGACAAAATGGTGCAATCCAAATCCAGCACTGAGGTAGCTTGGTGCACCACAGGGCACGGATGACAGGGGTGAATGACAGCTGTGGAGATGCAACTGTTGAGCAACTGACCACCCAGACTACTAACAGAGTTTCCTGAATGACCATTCTGCGAACATTGCTACATACGGGCCTCCCGAGCAGGTGACTAGTTCGTGCACCCGTGCGACTGCTGTTCACTGACAAACAAGGCTGGAATTTGCACAACTAGATGTCCACCGAGTGTCAGAAGGTGGCCTTTTCAGATGAGTCACATTTTATGTTCCGTGGGACACACAGCTGTTACCGTGTGTGATGTGAAAATCTGAAAGTAAACACCCTGCAATAATTGTCACAAGTAGCCGGGCCAAAGGCATACCTCGAGTGATCTCGTCATTCTGGAAGGCACAACGGGTCAACAAGAATGCATCTATCCTCGGGAATCATATCCACGCATACATGTAGTTTATTTTCCTTTAGCATGGTGGCATCTCCCAGCAGGACAACGAGATATGTCGGACAACTCACTGTGTATGTGTATGATTTGAAGAGCAGAAAGATGATTTTAAGATACATCCTTGGCCACCAATCTCTCCAGATTTAAAACTGATCTAGTACCTGTGGGACCACCTCAACTGGGCTGTTTGTGCCACAGATCCTCAATTGAGAAACTTAGGACAGCTTGCCACGGTACTGGAGTCGGTAGACCTCCACATCCCTGTCGGTACCTCCCAGAAACTAATCAACACTCTTCCTGCACACCTCACAGCGATCTACAGTACAAAAGGTGGTTATTCAGGCTTGTGACAGCTGGTCACATTAATGTGACTGGACAGTGTATACGATGTTTCTTATATGTTTTTAAAATTTTGTTGAAATGTTTTCCTGCATTACACTGTTTACTGGCTTTTTAACATTTTATTGATTTTTCTGATATATTGTCCTCTTATCTCACACGAGGGTCACTCAAAAATAAATGCACACTATTTTTGTAAAAATACAGTTTTCATTCTGCATGTATGAAAGTTTTACAGTGTGTAGATACATCCTTCCTGCTTTTTTTTCAAACTTAGTTCAACCTGTTCCCGTGAGTGGTGCCATCACAGCATGTCTTCAAAATGGCTGCTACACTTGACGTTCGTCAGAAGCAACGTGCTGTCATAGAATTCCTGTGCTGTGAAAACGAGACAGGGGGAAACATCCACAAGAGGTCGAAAAAGGTGTACGGAGATGCTACTGTCGATCGCAGTACAGTTAGTTGGTGGGCAAGCAGGTTACGTGATGAAAGCAGGCACCACAATATTGAGGTTTGCCTCGCAGTGGCAGGCCTCATACTGCACACACTCCAGACAATGTGTGGAGAATTAACGAATTGGTGACTGCTGACGGACGCATCACAGTGAACAGATTGTCACGCTACGTTGGGATAGGGGAAGGAAGTGTTTGCAGAATACTGAAAGTGTTGGCGTTAAAAAAGGTTCGTGCCTGGTAGGTTCCCAGGATGTTGACAGTGGCTCACAAAAAAACAAGACAAACAGTATGCACCGAACTTTTGGAGCAGTACGAGAATCATGGAGATGAATTTCTTGGAAGAATTGTGATAGGTGATGAAACATGGCTCCACCATTTTTCACCACAGACGAAGAGGCAATCGATGGAGTGGCATCATGCAAATTCACCCAAGAAAAAAAAAATTGAAAACTACACCTTCTGCTGGAAAAGTTATGGCTACGGTGTATTTCGATTCCGAAAGACTCTTGCTTGTGGACATCATGCCAAGTGGAACCACCATAAATTCTGACACATATGTGACAAAACTGAAGAAACTTCAAGCTCGACTGAGTCGTGTTCGACCACATTGACAAAAGCAGAATGTTTTGCTGTTGCACGACAATGCACGGCCAAATATCAGTCAAAAATCGTGGAAGTGATAACAAAAATTTGATGGACAACACTGAAACACCTGCCTTACAGTCCTGACCTGGCTCCATGTGACTATCATCTCTTTGGGAAATTGAAAGACTCTCTTCGTGGAACAAGGTATGAAGATGACGACTCCCTTGTGCACGCTGCCAAGCAGTGGCTCCAACAGGTTGGTCCCGAATTTTACTGTGTGGGTATACAGGCGCCGGTTCCAAGATGGCGTAAGGCAGTTGAGAGGGATGGAAATTATGTGGAGAAATGGAAACACTGTTCCTAAAGGATGTATCTACACACTGTAAAACTTCCAAACATGTAGAATAAAAGATGGATTTAAAAAAAAATAGTGCTCATTTCTTTTGGAGAGACCCTCGTACATCCTATGTGCGCACAATTTGTTTTTTTTCTTTCCTTGCTAGCCTAATTTTGCTAAATTGGAGTTACACCATTTAAATCAAAGATTATTTTTCTCTTAGCCCAATCTGAAGGTGCATGGTGTAAGGCAAAAAGTGTCACTGAAGGATTAATAAAATTAAAAAAAAAAATTAGTTTTGCAACCAAGTCTGTCTGTTACTTTTACATCTGAAAATGTCTCTCTGTTGAGAACAACGTACTGCGTTCCGTTTGGTAGAAACTCTGTAATCCAATTACACAGTCAGCCTGATGCCACACACTCTCACTTTGTTCATTAGGTGGCAGCGATGAGCTGTACCAAATGCCTTCCAGCAGTGACTGTCTGATGCAAAGAAGTGGCTGCAGGGCCACCGGTGCCACTCAGCTATTGCCTTCCACTTGCAAACAGAATGAAATCCTCTCACCTGGCCAGGCTGGTGACGTTGGACCAGACGAGGAAGTCGCCCGGGATGCTGAGGCTCTGGACGCGGCTCCCGGCGGTGAGAAGCTCGAACTTCTCCTGCTGGAAGATGTCCCAGCGCACCGTCACCGAGTCCTCTGTGGCCCGCAGGCAGAAGCGGTTGCCCGCCTCGAGGGTGAGGTCGCGCCCGGTCGACAACATGCGGGCCACCAGGTACGCCTCTTCCGCCTGCGCCTCGTCCGGCGCCTCGTAGGTGCGGCCCCGCCACGGGGCCCGGAACCGGAACAGCCGGCGCCAGTGCGCGCACACGTGCAGTGCGCACGTTACCGCGTCGGCGAGCGGCAGCCGCGAGAACACCTCGAGCAGGACCTCGTCCGGCAGGTCGGCCAGAACCGTGTCCCCCATCGTGGGGATGCTGCGGGTGGGCAAACGGCCTGTGAGGACATTTTCTCAATTGCGGGTGCTGGGTAGAGTCTCATTTACACCAGATCTAAAAACACATTTCTGTTTAGTCTGTTCTTTCAGACATCCAAAATAACAGACTACATTTTGACCCAACAGCCATTACGAATTAAGACACAAAGGAATTACAGACACTGACTGCAAGCAGGCATTAATTGAAATCAATGTACACTACTGGCCATTAAAATTGCTACACCACGAAGATGACGTGCTACAGACGCGAAATTTAACCGACAGGGAGAAGATGCTGCGATATGCAAATGATTAGCTTTTCAGAGCATTCACACTAGCTTGGCGCCAGTGGCAGCACCTACAACGTACTGACTGATAAAGGTCAGATTGTAGCCTATCGCGATTGCGGTTTATCGTATCGCGACATTGCTGCTTGCGTTGGTCGAGATCTAATGACTGTTAGCAGAATATGGAATCGGTGGGTTCAGGAGGGTAATACAGAACGCTGTGCTGGATCCCAACTGCGTCGTATCACTAGCAGTCGAGATGATAGGCATCTTATCCGCATCACTGTAACGGATCGTGCAGCCATGTCTCAATCCCTGAGGCAATAGATGGGGATGTTTGCTAGACAACAACCATCTGCACGAACAGTTCGACGACATTTGCAGCAGCACGGACTATCAGCTTGGAGACCATGGCTGCGGTTATCCTTGACGCTGCATCACAGTGCTGGTGTACTCAACGACGAACTTGGGTGCGCGAATGGCAAAACGTCATTTTTTCGGAAGAATCCAGTTTCTGTTTACAGCATCACGATGGTCGCATCCGTGTCCGGTGAACGCACATTGGAAGCGTGTATTCGTCATCGCTATACTGGCGTATCACCCGACGTGATGGTATGGGGGTGCCATTGGTTACACATCTCGGTCATCTCTTGTTCACATTGACGGCACTTTGAACAGTGGACATTACATTTCAGATGTGTTACGACCTGTGGCTCGACCCTTGATTCGATCCCTGCGTAACTCTACATTTCAACAGGATAATGCACGACCGCATGTTGTAGGTCCTGTACGGGCCTTTCTGGATACAGAAAATGTTCGACTGCTGCCCTGGCCAGCGCATTCTCCAGATCTCTCATCAACTGAAAACGTCTGGTCAATGGTGGCCAAGCAACTGGCTCGTCACAATAAGCCAGTGACTGCTCTTGAACTGTGGTATTTTGTTGAAGCTGCATGGGCAGCTGTACCTGTACACGCCCTCCAAGCTCTGTTTGACTCCATGCCCAGGCATATCAAGGCCGTTATTATGGCCAGAGGTGGTTGTTCTGGGTAGTAATTTCTCAGGATCTATGCACCCAAATTGCTTGAAAATGTAATCACGTCAGTTCTAGTATAATATATTTGTCCAATGAATACCCGTTTATCTTCTGCATTTCTTCTTGGTGTAGCAATTTTAATGGCCAGTAGTGTAGTTGCAATGACTTCTGTGTCCGGACGGCTCAGTGATCGGAGCAGCTGCCTAGTATGCAGGAGACCCACGTTTGAACCCCAGTCCGGCACAAATTTTCAACTTTACCCATTGATTTCAATCAATGACCACTTGCAGCCAATCTCTATAATTCCTTTGTGACATTTCCGTTTGCAACCTTGTTTCTGACGGAATCTACAATACATTTTCAACGACATTTGTTATTTGTCTCCCTGTCCACATTAGTGAGAAATTGCTTGTAATGTAACATACCTAGATCCTCATATAGGAGTAGGTGATTCATCTTTGTAGCGAAGGAGTCGATACATTATAACTTTCGTTATTTTTATACACGTAAGCTGTCTATTCTTTCATACATGTCCAGAAGAACAGACACCGTTCCTGATTCTGCAGCCATACATACACATCAAAAGTTCTGACAGTTGCAATTATGCACCGATATAATTACAATGGTAAAAAGTGAAAATTTGTGTCGGGTCAGGACTGGAAACCCGATTTTCCACATTCGCGAGCAGTTGCCGGGACTGCCGTGGTTATTCAGACCCAACTCCCATCCTGCCCAAATTCCCATCTTCTCGCACGCTACTGATGAAGCACCACGTCCGTCATACTCTTAGTTCACCAGCAGTCACTGGAGTACTGCAAGAGTTCATAAGAGAGAGTGTACTCACGCTGAAGAGATAATAAGGCTGTCAAATTACATACGTATTTGATAATGTGATGTGAATGTTTCTCTCTCTCTCTCTCTCTCTCCCTCCCTCTCCCCCTCCCTCTCCCTCCTCCTCCCCCCTCCTGAACTCTTGCATGACTCTGGTGTAAACCAGCAATAGTGAGAACAATGGACAGTGTCCACATAGCCGAGACATGAAAGGCAACCATTCATAAGTAGGAAATCTGGGTTCAAGTCCCAGCTGAGCGAGAAATTATTTAATTTCATTTCAGCATTTTATTACATTGTTGACAATATTATGCTACTCGTCATAGCAGAGATTTTCAGCTGAAGACAGGTACAACAAAAAGACTACCAAATACGTATGCTTTTGGACAGAAGGCCTTCTTCCAAAACACACACACACACACACACACACACACACACACACACACTTACGTGAACACAACTTGCGCACGTATGAGCACCACCTCTGCCTGCCAGTCTGGCCTAGGCAGCCAGAATGGTCGTGTGTGTGTGTGTGTGTGTGTGTGTGTGTGTGTGTGTGTGTGTGTGTTTTTTGGAAGAAGGCCTTCTGTCCAAAAAGCTTACATATTTTGTAGTCTTCTTGTTGTGCCCGTTTGCGGCTCAAGAAGGGACGTCGAACAGATGTGCAGAACTATAGACCTATATCCCTAACGTCGATCAGTTGTAGAATTTTGGAACACGTATTATGTTCGAGTATAATGACTTTTTTGGAGACTAGAAATCTACTCTGTAGAAATCAGCATGGGTTTCGAAAAAGGCGATCGTGTGAAGCCCAGCTCGCGCTATTCGTCCACGAGACTCAGAGGGCCATAGACACGGGTTCCCAGGTAGACGCCGTGTTTCTTGACTTCCGCAAGGCGTTCGATACAGTTCCTCACAGTCGTTTAATGAACAAAGTAAGAGCATATGGACTATCAGACCAATTGTGCGATTGGATTGAGGAGTTCCTAGATAACAGAATGCAGCATGTCATTCTCAATGGAGAGAGGTCTTCCAAAGTAAGAGTGATTTCAGGTGTGCCGCAGGGGAGTGTCATAGGACCATTGCTATTCACAATATACATAAATGACTTGCTGGATGACATCGGAAGTTCACTGAGGCTTTTTGCAGATGATGCTGTGGTGTATCGAAAGGTTGTAACAATGGAAAATTGTACTGAAATGCTGGAGGATCTGCAGCGAATTGACGCATGGTGCAGGGAATGGCAATTGAATCTCAATGTAGACAAGTGTAATGTGCTGCGAATACATAGAAAGATAGATCCCTTATCATTTAGCTACAAAATAGCAGGTCAGCAACTGGAAGCAGTTAATTCCATAAATTATCTGGGAGTACGCATTAGGATTGATTTAAAATGGAATGATCATATAAAGTTGATCGTCGGTAAACCAGATGCCAGACTGAGATTCATTGGAAGAATCCTAAGGAAATGCAATCCGAAAACAAAGGAAGTAGGTTACAGTACGCTTGTTCGCCCACTGCTTGAATACTACTCAGCAGTGTGGGATCCGTACCAGATAGGGTTGATAGAAGAGATAGAGAAGATCCAACGGAGAGCAGCGCGCTTCGTTACAGGATCATTTAGTAATCGCGAAAGCGTTACGGAGATGATAGATAAACTCCAGTGGAAGACTCTGCAGGAGAGACGCTCAGTAGCTCGGTACGGGCTTTTGTTAAAGTTTCGAGAACATACCTTCACCGAAGAGTCAAGCAGTATATTGCTCCCTCCTACTCATATCTCGCAAAGAGACCGTGAGGATAAAATCAGAGAGATTAGAGCCCACACAGAAGCATACAGACAATCCTTCTTTCCACGAGCAATACGAGACTGGAATAGAAGGGAGAACCGATAGAGGTACTCAGGGTACCCTCTGCCACACACCGTCAGGTGGCTAGCGGAGTATGGATGTAGATGTGGATGTAGAACATCGCTGCTACAGAGTGAGTATCAATCTATCCTTTCCATAATATTGTCATTATTCTATCCTCGATTTTCCATTGTTTTATGATATTGCTGTGTATTTGTAATCTGTACTACTATATAATGACAAGTCGTCATTTAAGGTTGTTAGAAAAAATCTCGAAAAGTTCCTGACCGATTTATTTCAAATGTTTACGCAATGTTCTAATAAACATTCAAATGGACACAGGCTAAAATTGATTGTGAGAAAATGCTGTGCTGCGAAAATGAGCTATTTTATATTTATTCTCACAGGTGGTTTTTACTATGATGGCGGGACATTTAAACAATTAGACAACTTGTTTCTTCCAAGCATATTCTTTCTCCTTATACACGGTTTTAAACAAAATTCGTGTACATGACTATGCGCTGATTTGTTTTCTTCCTCACATTCAGTTTTAACAGAAACCAGGAAAGTTGTATTTATGGCTTATAGGCTTCTCATTAGAGCACCAATACAGAATCTTCAATCCTTTGAAATTTTGTAATCCTAGCTGTCTGCAGATTAAAACTATGCAAAATACTGACATTGAAGCTACCATTCTCACAGATCGAAGCAGACAAGCAAGATCAGCATTTACTGTACCATCGGCGTTGAGGGCACTGGAGACAGAGCACAAGGTTAGAATGTATCAAGGATGGGCAACAAAATCGGCCACGCTGTTTCAAAGAAATCATCCCAGCATTGGCCTGGAGCTATTTAGGGAAATTATGTAAAACCTAGATCTGGATGGAAGAAAAGGGATTTGAGCCGTAGTTATGACCACTGCGCCAACTCAATAAAGTCAGATCCAACATCGGGAGAGGTCTCTCGTACATTGTACACCAATGATTCCAACATATGAGGGCTATCCACAAAGTACATTACGTTTTGGAATTAAAAATAAATAAAACATTGGAAATTTCTTTTATTATATACAGATGAAAGCCACACTTAAATACTACTTTTCTACATAGTTGCAATTTAAATTAAGGCACTTATCTTAGCGATGGACGAGCTCGCAAATTCCTTCGTCATAAAATTCGGCTGCCTGCGCCTTCAACTACATGGTTACCTCTTTTGGGACAGAAAAGGAGTGATTTTTGTGGATTTCCTGGAAAGAGGCACTACAATAAACTCTCAAAGGTATTGCCAAACTCTGCACAACCTCAGAAGAGCAATACAAAACAAGCGCAGGGGAAAGTTGGGCTCAAAGATCTTGCCGATTCACGACAACGCCCGGGCCCACACGGCAAATGCCACTCGTGAAGTTCTCGAATCTTTTAAGTGGGAGTTGTTTCCTCATCCACCGTACAGTCCCGACCTGGCACCGAGCGACTTCCACTTATTCCCAGCAATGAAGAAGTGGTTGGCTATGCAGCGTTTTGATGACGACGCACGGCTTCAAGAAGAGGTAACCACGTGGTTGAAGGCGCAGGCGGCTGAATTTTACAACGAGGAATTTCCGAGCTCATCCATCGCTACGATAAGTGCCTTAATTTAAATGGCAACCATGTAGAAAAGTAGTATTTAAGTGTGGCTTTCATCTGTATATAATAAAAAAAAATTCCAATACTTTATTTATTTTTAATTCCAAAACGTAATGTACTTTGTGGATAGCCCTCGTATTTATCCGTTCATTTTAAGAGACTTCAATTCAAAAATCAAGATTCCATGTGCAGCAACATAAATAGGCTCAAGGTCAGAACCAGGGGGGAAAGAGCAGATGGACAAGAAAGGAGTGGGGGTGGGTGGGTGGGTAGGTGTGTGTGTGTAGGGGAGGGGGGGGGGGGGTAGGAAATTGGCATAGAGAGGGGAAAGGAGGAATGGACAGAAAGAAGGAGAAGAAGGATGAGGAGGAGGAGGAGGAGATGGGCAGATTGAGGACGAAAGAAGTGGTGGCCAGCAGCAGCATGGAGAAGGATACTAGAATGTATATCCAATTCCCATATGTATTTAGCAACTGTAAAACACAGCCAGATGTATTAGTCATATATGGGTAACATATATTAATGACTGTTTAACTGCATTTGGGGCACCAACCATCTGACTAATTTTAAAATCCAGGAAGATAAATAACTATCCATGAAATGCAAATTTTGTACACAATACATAGAACAGCTTGGTGGAATTTACAAGTTGGTACTATAAAAGACATAGTTAAATGTTCAAAACAAAAACATTTAGTATATTATCAACTTGACGGACAACTATAAAACACTGTTCTTGGTATAAAATAGTATAATTTTAATACTGACATTGCTACTGTTGAATATAACTACTTTATCAAAAAACTAAAAACGCGCCCCGATTGCGAAAAAAGCACCTAGTGTCAAGTGTTAACCCAGGTTTCGGCGTAAATAACTACACCTTCTTCAGAACAACAATAAAACTCACAAGTGCCTAAGAAGACCTTTGTCAGTGAATAAAAGAACACCATAGCTATACATTTACAAAAGTAAAAGAAAAGGAAAACACAAACAGTACAGATGTACAAGGTCAAAACCACTACTTAACTTAATGGTGTACGCTCCACCTCACACCGGCCTATGTTCGATAAACTTGCAGTTTATGGCGGGTCACGGCCCATCGAACATAGGCCGGTGCGAGGTGGAGCGTACACCATTAAGTTAAGTAGTGGTTTCGACTTTGTACATATGTACTGTTTGTGTTTTCCTTTTCTTTTTCATTTATAAATGTATAGCTATGGTGTTCTTTTAATCACTGACTAAGGTCTTCTTAGGCACTTGTGAGTTTTATTGTCGTTCTGAAGAAGGTGTAGTTATCTACGCCGAAACCTGGGTTAACACTTGACACTAGGTGCTTTTTTCGCAATCGAGACGGGTTTTTAGTTTTTTAATATATTAACCAACGATTGCTGACGTGCTGCGACGTTGAAAGTTCTTGAATAGAACTACACTTACGAGCCAAAACATTATGGCCACTCCACACCTCGAGGGTTGAATGCCTTCTGGTGGTGTCGCAGGTACGTAACGCAGTAAGGAACGAATGTAAGCAGAAGAGAGACAAATGGGCAATCATTATAGCAAAGGTGTGGGCCACAAATTCGGAAATCCACTCATATAAGTGGTTTTGTCAAAGGACACATTTTTGTGGCACCACAGGTGGGAAAAATAATCTCTCAAACAGGGAAGCTGACTGCCTGTTTGCAGAATACTGTTGTGAGCACCTGTAAAAAGTGGTTGAAGGATGATGAAATAACAAGTTGGCCGTACGGTTCAGGATGACTACGTTTCATCACAAAACGTATAAGTCGGAGGATCCCCTACTATGTAATCCAGGATAGGCAGTGATCTGCAGCAAATCTGACGACAGGGCAGTGTTTCGAGGCACACTGCTCAGCGGCCATTGTTGAACATGAAGCTCCACATCACGTGACCCCTGTGTGTTCCTATGTTGCCCCAACAACATCATCAGTTACGATTGGAATGGGCACAGCATCACTGAGTTTTCACTGTGGATCGACAGAAATGTGTCGCCTGTCGATGGAGTCACATTTCTTGCTACATCACGTCAACGGTTGGGTCCTTACACGCCATCACATGTGCGTACTGGTCAAGGCAGAATTATGCTATGGGGTATACTGAGTTGGGCTTCTGTGGGATCTGTGGTGGTAATTGAAGGCATCACAACAGCAGTTAACTACATGAACATTATTGCAGATCATGTGCATTGCTTCATGCTTGAAGTTGCCCCCCTGTGGCGATGACATCTTCCAGCAGGATACCTGTCTGTGTCACAAGGTCAGATTCGTGACACAGTGACCTGTCGGGCATTACAGTGAACACGCATTGATGTCTTGGCCATGTGGCTCATCTGTACCAATTTGGAATACATTTCGGGAACTAGCTGTGTGCCCGTAAACCGCCATCCCATAATTTGCAGGAATTGCTTGACTTGCGCACAAACATCTGGTGCCACATACTTCTGCAATCCTGTCGAGGACTTCTGGAATCCGTACCGAGCAGTCTCTCTGTTGTATTGTGTTTGAAAAGTGGAACGGTAAGCTATTAACCAGGTGGTCAACACACTTTGGCTAATCAGTGTAAATTACTTGAATTATTTTGATGACATTTACATAGCTTCACAGTAATTGTTAAAATTTCACATTTTATGAAATTCAGTACAGTAAATTGTTGCACTTAAATCAGAAGTATGCATTTCAAATTTGTCAGTCACTTGTGCAGAATATGTTGTTATACCAAATACTTTTTAAATAAATGTTTTTTCATTGTAAATCATGATAAATTAGAAATGTAACAGTGTAGTAAGAATCATCAATTGTAAGAAACGTTTATATAATGGATGGAGCTGGCCAAAGAGTCAGATGCAGTCACTGATTTAATGGGCTATTATGAGTTAGTCTGTTGTAGAATGAAATGTTGGTCACGATGAAGTTTATCAATAAATGGAGAAATAACACAATGTATTTATCATAATTTATTTTAAAATACGACCTGCTCCAGGTGACGTATGTAAAGTTATTAAAGTCCAGGACTTTGTCTGTGAAAACAAGAAATAGCTACATTACACTTGACACTTGTAGGAAGGCAGCAGCAGCAGTTTCGTATGTGGTGCCGTCCACTCACATCTTGTGACGTCACTCATTCCTGCAGCAATCCAGAACTGTTCAAATTACCTTCTGTGCATTCATCACTTCAGCTCTATCTGAAACGTTCAAGATGCTGCTACTGCACTAATATAAATGAAACACCTTGCCAGCACGGGCAGTTAGTGATTTTAACTCTTGACGACAATGGCAACAGACAGCAATCGAAAGCTCAAGTGTTTTATTCGAAGTTAGACACCTTATAAAATGAAATGATTTTATTGAACCATGCCACCATGAAAGACTTGTCCCTGTATTCACATTCTATGCTATGCTATGACCAGTGGAGAGGATGAATTAATAATATGTGTTGGTTTATTATTAATATTTGACAATACATCTGGACAAAGACAAATTGTGTTGGACAAAACAGACTAGAACAAAGCTGGCATAAATGACATACCATGTGATCTAAATGTAGAAGAAAGCGTTCCTTCTTTTAACTTCACTATAATTTCAGTTCCTGATTTTAAAAGTTTAATGAACTGAGGTGTGATATCATTTCAGGGAAAATGATAGGTCACATCTATATCATCCTAGATGTGGAAAGGTGATCATGAAGTTAAAGTTGTCATTATATTTTAGAAGTAAGGCAAGAACAGCCCACTGTGTGGGAAATGGTATGCTGTTATGTGCAGATGTCGTGGATTTCATGGGTGCACCATATCAGCTGGGCAGAATGACGAATGGGGTGGCACCACTTACTGAAGGGGGAGCCATCTAACCTCAAAACTTGCAGCCCAGAGAGATGCTATGGCCATGGAATGCCAACCTGTTATTAATAATGAATAAGATATACCAATAGTTGGTTGCATAAGATAAAAGCCTTTCTCTTTAAGCTTTAGAGTGCAGCCTAAACTGGCAGTAGTGGTAGTCTGATGCAACAAACCAATTCGGAACAGATTAGCTAGTCTGAAAGAGAAGCATTACAAGACAGAGGCAAATGATTTTTACTTACTTCCATTGCATAGATGAGAAGACTAAACCTAGACTTATTCTACACCAGAAGCGAGACAGGAACAGTTCAAAGTTTGATGGGTCCATTTGTTTCAAAGAAAAACACATATCTCAAAAAAGGAATACCTGAGAAGCAGAGACTGTCGCGTTATGCATCACCCACATGAACCAAACTGTAGATACACATTTGAGGACAAATGCATTACGACACGTAAATAATCAATTTTTGAGAATATATGAGGTCCAAAATTTTTGGGACTGTTGAAAACCTTACTTCACACTCGAAGTAGTTCTCATCCGCACATACACACTGGTCCCAGCACTTCTGCCACTGGTCAAACGTTATCTGGAAGTCCTGTTCTTTGAGGGTGTTTATCACCACCAGCGATGCTTCTCGAATCCTCTCTAGAGCGTCGAACCTATGGCCTTTCCAACTAGAGTTTCAGTTTTGGGAATAGCGTGAAGTCAGAAGGTGCCAAATCTGGTGAGTAAGGTGGGTGGGGTACAACCGCTATGCTGTTTTTTGCCAAAAAGGTCCCGGTGAGCAAGGACGTGTGACAGGGCGTGTTGCCACGGTGCAGTAGCCAGTTCCCTCGATGCCAAAGTTCGGGCCGTTGTTGCCGCACGTTTTCACGGAGCTGTCGCAAAAGTCACAGTAGTACGCACAATTCACTGTTTGGTTGGGTGGGCCAAATTCTTTGTGCAGAATTCACTTGATAGCAAAGAAAACGATGATCATGCTCTTCACTTTGCTCTTCACCTGTCTCGCTTTTTTGGGTCTTGGAGATCCCGTGCTCTTCCACTATGACGTTTGTTGCTTTGTCTCTGTAACGACCATAAACCCAGCTCTCCTTGCCAGTGATAACCCGTGACAAGAAGATTGGATCATGAGATGCGGTCAGACAAAGGTCCGTGCACGCTTCAACACATTGTGCAGTCAAGATCCTCGGCACCAATTTTGCGGTGACATGTCCCATAACCAATACCCACTTCATCCACAAGGTATCGAATGGTTCAACGTCAATCCACACAAACCGATTGTTGAAGTTTGGCAACAATGTCTGGCACTGTGTGGCTAACGGCCCTTCCAGTGTAAGCATCATCTTCGATGTCTGTACAGCCGGTCCTGAACCGAGCATGCCACTCAAACACACGCGTACGGCTCATGCTCTGTCCCCCAAACACTTGCTGAATCATTGTAAGGGTCTTCGTAGCACTTTTTCCGAGATTCACACAGAATTTGATACACACGCACTGTTCTGTTCAGGGATTCATCGTAAAATCGCCACACACCAAACACCACAGTATTACGGAAAACACTGTGGACACGAAACACGTCCTCCCAACTGAATGACACTGCACACACAAACTCATCAGTAGTGATGGGGAGCTCGTGAATGAGTCGTTCAAATGAACGCTTCACTCCAGTGTGAAGTGTGAACTAACCACTCAATTTCAATGAACTGGTACTTCAAACTCTCCACAGATAGCACACTCCACACTTTTTTCTAGTTCACTCACTCTCTTTCCCTCTCCCACTACATCAGCGCTACATAACTCATTCTCCCTTCACTTCAGCCCTCCCTCTACTGCCTGTCGACGAATCGCGCGGTGTTTGTGGGGAACGATAGGTTTACGAGGGGTTGGGGAAGTGAGGAGGCGAGGGGAAGGCAGCGCTGACATCATTACCCATGACTACTTGTGCAGTTCGCGTCTCGGGTAGCCTACAGTTGGCAGCACTTGCAAACAAATGAATATTAAAGATACAAACGAAGAGGCTGGCTGTGTGAGGATGCACAGCCAACATGAAAATAAAAGGTTTGTTAATAACACTTAAAGAGGGATTTTACTTGAAATCGTACCAATGACTACAGGTGACAGTTTACGTTTTGAATCTGGAGGGTTATTATTCTCAACAAAAATAAAATCTATGAGAAAACTTCTGAATAATTACTTAACGTAGGTATATAGACTTTGTAACAGTGCTAAACATACTCATTCTATTTTGGATTAAATTTTAAAAGGAGCATAAAATTGGACTGCATTTCATTGGTAGCCCTAGTTTTCAGTCCATGAATATAACAAATAATGTTTAATTTGGCAGATAGAGACTTTTTTGGGCACTTCACGAGAAAATGTCGAGCAAGATTAAATGTAATACCTTCTTTATATGTGACAGGCTTCTCTGTTTATCTTTCCTTTGTCCCCTTCGACCATGCTCTATTTAACTCAGACGCTGTAAGAGCGTAAAACGTTGTGTGCACGCTACTGCATAGTTCGGCCATCTGTTGGTAAAATTATGAAGTATTACGAAGCTTTATTGTACGAGCGAGGCGAAGCGAGCGTAGCCGCGGCTGAGCGGCGAACTGGGCAACTTCACCAGGCTTCCATACTTCATCAACGAACTACTTCATTTGAACGCTTCACGGCAAAGAGTGATATGAATGAAGTAGTTCACGGGAATGAACGAGTTCGATCCATCTCTACTCATCAGATATGCAGCTCTCACCATCTAATGGTGCGAAGATCTACTGCTTCTACTTTCCAGGAGGCAGCACCAGACCCGAAAATTTTGGATTCCACCTCTTAATGTAATTGTATATCTAAAAACTTGTCTTTTGTCTGTATGTGTGGATGGATATGTGCGTGTGTGCGAGTGTATACCTGTCCTTTTTTCCCCCTAAGGTAAGTCTTTCCGCTCCCGGGATTGGAATGACTCCTTACCCTCTCCCTTAAAACCCACTTCCTTTCGTCTTCCCCTCTCCTTCCCTCTTTCCTGATGAGGCAACAGTTTGTTGCGAAAGCTTGAATTTTGTGTGTATGTTCGTGTTTGTTTGTGTGTCTATCGACCTGCCAGCGCTTTTGTTCGGTAAGTCACCTCATCTTTGTTTTTATATATAATTTTTCCCACGTGGAATGTTTCCTTCCATTATATTAAAAACACAGATGATGTGACATGCCGAACGAAAGTGCTGGCAGGTCGATAGACACACAAACAAACACAAACACACACGAAATTCAAGCTTTCGCAACAAACTGTTGCCTCATCAGGAAAGAGGGAAGGAGAGGGAAAGACGAAAGGATGTGGGTTTTAAGGGAGAGGGTAAGTAGTCATTCCAATCCCGGGAGCGGAAAGACTTACCTTAGGGGGGAAAAAGGACAGGTATACACTCGCACGCACGGTCCCTTCCCTACAGCCTAGGTCTTCGTGGGAAACGAATCTGCTCCAGTCCGGAATCCCTGAACCATTACACCAACAACCTGAAAACAGCTTTCGCATCCCGCAACTACCCTCCCGACCTGGTACAGAAGCAAATAACCAGAGCCACTTCCTCATCTCCTCAAACCCAGAACCTCCCACAGAAGAACCCCAAAAGTGCCCCACTTGTGACAGGATACTTTCCGGGACTGGATCAGACTCTGAATGTGGCTCTCCAGCAGGGATACGACTTCCTCAAATCCTGCCCTGAAATGAGATCCATCCTTCATGAAATCCTCCCCACTCCACCAGGAGTGTCTTTCCGCCGTCCACCTAACCTTCGTAACCTGTTAGTTCATCCCTATGAAATTCCCAAACCACCTTCCCTACCCTCTGGCTCCTATCCTTGTAACCGCCCCCGATGTAAAACCTGTCCCATGCACCCTCCCACCACCACCTACTCCAGTCCTGTAACCCGGAAGGTGTACACGATCAAAGGCAGAGCCATGTGTGAAAGCACCCACGTGATTTACCAACTGACCTGCCTACACTGTGAAGCTTTCTATGTGGAAATGACCAGCAACAAACTGTCCATTCACATGAATGGACACAGGCAGACAGTGTTTGTTGGTAATGAGGATCACCCTGTGGCTAAACATGCCTTGGTGCATGGCCAGCACATCTTGGCACAGTGTTACACCGTCCGGATTATCTGGATACTTCCCGCTAACACCAACCTGTCAGAACTCCGGAGATGGGATCTTGCCCTTCAGTATATCCTCTCTTCTCGTTATCCGCCAGGCCTCAATCTCCGCTAATTTCAATTTGCCGCTGCTCATACCTCACCTGTCTTTCAACAACATCTTTGCCTCTGCACTTCCGCCTCGACTGACGTCTCTGCCCAAACTCTTTGTCTTTAAATATGTCTGCTTGTGTCTGTGTATGTGCGGATGGATATGTGTGTGTGTGTGTGTGTGTGTGTGTGTGTGTGTGTGTGTGTGTGTGTGTGTGCGCGCGAGTGTATACCTGTCCTTT
Organism: Schistocerca americana; assembly: GCF_021461395.2. Lineage (NCBI taxonomy): Eukaryota > Metazoa > Arthropoda > Insecta > Orthoptera > Acrididae > Schistocerca > Schistocerca americana. The sequence continues at coordinate 149,460,282 of NC_060129.1, read as the reverse complement.
TTTCCCCCTAAGGTAAGTCTTTCCGCTCCCGGGATTGAAATGACTCCTTATCCTCTTCCTTAAAACCCACATCCTTTTGTCTTTCCCTCTCCTTCCCTCTTTCCTGATGAGGCAACAGTTTGTTGCGAAAGCTTGAATTTCGTGTGTATGTTTGTGTGTGTTTGTGTGTCTATCGACCTGCCAGCACTTTCGTTCGGTAAGTCACATCATCTGTGTTTTTAGATATATTTTTCCCATGTGGAATGTTTCTCTCTATTATATTCTTAATGTAATTGGATAGATATGAAATCTACTCTCACGAAGCGGTGGCAGGAGACCATACATATAACAAAAGGTTTTATGTATGCAAGCTTTCGGAGCCAGAGGCTCTTCCTCCTGGCAGAAGGGTTGATAGGGAAGGAAAAGACATGGAGGGGTTTAGCAAAGGGACAGAGTTCAGAAAAGTCATCTAGAACCCCGGGTCAGAGGAGATTTACTGGATGGTATGAGAAGGAAAGGCACTGTTGGGGCTGCACCGAACGAGGTTTAAAAACCTAAGATCTTAAAGATGGAAGATAGTGTAATATGTGAGACAGAGATTACTGCTAAAACATCATGCGCAAGTTAATAAGAGTGAAACACTATGTTCATTGTACGAGACAGTGGAGGGAGGGGGACAGCGAAAGAAAGGCAAGTCAGATAACAAAAGATGTAGAAAACTAAAAGGGAGTAATAAAGGAACAGTTATAGTGAAGAAATGCTGGGACTGAAGAAATTAATTTAAGGCCTGGTAGGTGGTGAGAATGAAGAACATGTTGTAGCACCTGTGGTGTTCCAAGAAACTGGTGTCTGGGAGAAGAATCCAGATGGCACGTGTGGTGAAACAGGCACTGTGGTCACGATTGTCATGTTGTAGGGCATGCTCTGCAACAGGATAGTTTGTGTTGCTAGCATACAGTCTTAGCCTACACCCATTCATCCTGACTGATAACTTGGCGGTAGTCATGCCGATGTAAAAGGCCGAACACTGTTTACATAACAGCTGGTATATGACATGTCGTTTCACATGTGGCTCGACTTTTGATAATATATGTTTTCCCACTTACATGGCTAGTATAGGTAGTGACAGGAGATTGCGCAGGGCAAGTATTGCAGTGGGTATGGTCACAGTAGTAGGAGCTACAGGGTACGCAGATGGGTGCAGAAGGAGCATAGGGTCCGAGAAGGATATTGTGGAGATCGGGACAGCATTGAAAAGCTATTCTAGGTGTGGTGGGCAAAATCTCAGGCAGAATGGATCTCTCTCACACACACACATACACACACACACACACACACACACACACACACACACACACACACACACACTGGGAGACCACAGTATTGGCAAGCCACAGTAGATAAATACGAGTGTTGGAGCTTTAATAGTGGCAACGATTTATTTACAGCTCGTACAAAATAGATACGTGTTTCAAAGTTTTACTGACCTTCAAAGTAGTTACCAGTGTTGTGTACAACCCATTGCCAGTGATGTGGAAGTCGTAGGATACTCTTAGCAGTGCCAGTTGTGTTGACAGTTCAAGTGGTGCAGTCTATTACCTGATGAATTTGTAGGAGCTCTGAAGCGAATGCTGTGAAGTGTTTCCTTCAGTTTAGAAATCGAGTTGAACTCACGGGGGCTTAAGTCAGGGGAGGGCAGTATGTGGTATAGCACTTAGCAGCCCCATCAGTCAAACAAATCAGTAACAGATAGTACTGTACGTGCTTGAGCATTTTCCTGCAAAATGATGGTCAGGTCCTGCAGAAAGTGTCATCGCTTCTGTCTCTAAGCTGGTTGTAGGTTGTGTTCCAAAAATGAACAGCATAGAGACAGAAGTGATGACACCTTTTGCAGGACCTGACCATCATTTTGCAGGACAATGCTCAAGCATGTACAGTGCAAGCTGTTACTGATTTGTTTCATTGATGGTGCTGCTAAGTGCTACACCACCTACTGCACTCCCCTGACTTAAGCCTTTGTGAGTTCAACTCGATTTCTAAACTGAAGGAAACACTTCACAGCATTCGCTTCAGAGCTCCTACAAATTCATCAGGTAATAGACTGCACCACTTGAACTGTCAACACAACTGGCACTGCTAAGAGTATCCTACGACTTCCACATCACTGGCAACGGGTTATACACAATGCTGGTGACTACACTGAAGGTCAGTAAAACTTTGAAACACGTATCTACGAGGGCAGTTTAATAAGTAATGCAACACATTTTTTTTCTCGGCCAATTTTGGTTGAAAAAACCGGAAATTTCTTGTGGAATATTTTCAAACATTCCCGCTTCATCTCTTATAGTTTCATTGACTTCCGACAGGTGGCAGCGCTGTACAGAGCTGTTAAAATGGCGTCTGTAACGGATGGGCGTTGCAAACAACGGGCAGTGATCGAGTTTCTTTTGGCGGAAAACCAGGGCATCTCAGATATTCATAGGCGCTTGCAGAATGTCTACGGTGATCTGGCAGTGGACAAAAGCACGGTGAGTCGTTGGGCAAAGCGTGTGTCATCATCGCCGCAAGGTCAAGCAAGACTGTCTGATCTCCCGCGTGCGGGCCGGCTGTGCACAGCTGTGACTCCTGCAATGGCGGAGCGTGCGAACACACTCGTTCGAGATGATCGACGGATCACCATCAAACAACTCAGTGCTCAACTTGACATCTCTGTTGGTAGTGCTGTCACAATTGTTCACCAGTTGGGATATTCAAAGGTTTGTTCCCGCTGGGTCCCTCGTTGTCTAACCGAACACCATAAAGAGCAAAGGAGAACCATCTGTGCGGAATTGCTTGCTCGTCATGTGGCTGAGGGTGACAATTTCTTGTCAAAGATTGTTACAGGCGATGAAACATGGGTTCATCACTTCGAACCTGAAACAAAACGGCAATCAATGTAGTGGTGCCACACCCACTCCCCTACCGAGAAAAAGTTTAAAGCCATACCCTCAGCCGGTAAAGTCATGGTTACAGTCTTCTGGGACGCTGAAGGGGTTATTCTGTTCGATGTCCTTCCCCATGGTCAAACGATCAATTCTGAAGTGTATTGTGCTACTCTTCAGAAATTGAAGAAACGACTTCAGCGTGTTCGTAGGCACAAAAATCTGAACGAACTCCTCCTTCTTCATGACAACGCAAGACCTCACACAAGTCTTCGCAGCCGAGAGGAGCTCACAAAACTTCAGTGGACTGTTCTTCCTTATGCACCCTACAGCCCCGGTCTCGCACCGTCGGATTTCCATATGTTTGGCCCAATGAAGGACGCAATCCGTGGGAGGCACTACGCGGATGATGAAGAAGTTATTGATGCAGTACGACGTTGGCTCCGACATCGACCAGTGGAATGGTACCGTGCAGGCATACAGGCCCTCATTTCAAGGTGGCGTAAGGCCGTAGCATTGAATGGAGATTACGTTGAAAAATAGTGTTGTGTAGCTAAAAGATTGGGGAATAACCTGGTGTATTTCAATGCTGAATAAAACAACCCCTGTTTCAGAAAAAAAAGTGTTGCATTACTTATTGAACTGCCCTCGTATTTTGTGCGACCTGTAAATAAATAGTTGCCACTATTACAGTTCCAACCCTCGTATGTTGTTGAAACGCTATTCACCGGAACTTAGGTATGCAGCAAGTTGGCCACCTCTCCCGTATTTCCTGGGATCTCCCACATTATGTCAATGTTTCTTTAAACATCCAGATTTCCTTACTGACAGCCTCTTTCTCCTCTATATTTCATCAGTGATCACTGGAATAAATATTAATCCCATAAAGTACTATTGAAAGTTAAAATTCCCTCTCTTGCAGATCTCTAAAGGATTTTGTATAATAATCAATACTATTCTGAACGTAGTCTTTTTTTCAGTAATAACAAAGCCCATGTATCTAGAAGAGTTGTGAGAGGGGGAATGTTTACTTGTTTCTCTGTCAGTACTGGCAACCCACATATGCACTTGTCTTGTACCGATCAGCAGCTGCGGTATAAATAAGAGACAGAAGTAACAAGAGCACACAAAAGCAGATTATACAGACATTTTTGTTTAAACACACTTGTTACACAATTCATTCCTTGACAGACTCACACAACAACAACAACATTTCGCAATATGATACTTTGTGGCAAAATGGTGACCCATTTATCTTGCTCACCCAAAACAACTTATTTCTGATGCGTTATATGAAAAATTGTTTCAGCTAGTGTTCTTTAACATCATTGGGTAGTTCTTGCTAAGTGGAACCATATACACTTTATTCAGAAACGCACTTACCATCTCCAAGAGCTATTCAAAAATGTGTCACAATGTACCATTTTTGTCAACAAATCATAGATGTTCAAATGGTACAGAGTACACAGGTTGTCAAGAAACTGGGCTGTTTACTGCCTTGTTTGTACACATTGTGTACACAATGTGGAGCTGTAGTAAAGGCTTGAGTTTTTGTTTATGATTTCCAACTGGTATAACATACGTACTCCTCTACCATCCGCGCACCTCATCTGTTGTTGCTTTAGCATACAAATACACTGCATCCTAGTGTAGTCATGCATCACAGTAACTTACTAACTGCATGGTGGCAGTGCAGACTGTGAATACAATTTTTTGTTGTTGTTGAAATACTGCTCATCTATGGAGAAAGTATGTGGACAAGAAATAATTTAGTAACTTGCATTTTTATAGTTATTATGTTATGTTTTTATGATTATTATTTTACTATGCCTATCTTGCACTCTACTGTAAATACCTGTATGGTATTTGCTGCAGGTGGGCGAAATTGTGTTTAGGCACAACTACTATACAGCAGATGATCCCTTGACAAGCCACCACATTCTCGCAGGATGTTTGGTCATCTCATTTCTCACCTACATGAAACGGTAAGTTGAAATGCAAGACCTAGAAACTGTTGTAGAACAAGAAGAGAAGAAGCTGCTGAGGTCGCTGTGCTTGCTGCCATAGCTGTGAATCCCCAAGTCAGCACACAACGGAATTTAACAAGAAGTTGGTGCCCCGAAAACAAGTATAGATAAAATTCTGCAACATCATAATTTCCACCCTTCATTTAAACCAAGAACTTCATGGAAATGACTTCAACAATAGGGTTCAATTTTGTCAGTTAGCTCAGCACCAAGACCTGACTTATCCTAATTTCTTTTCAGATATTCTTTTTACCAATGAGGTGTCATTATCCATTAAAGCAATTGTCAATAAGATGAATATGCATTTTTAGTCCCTCCATAATACACAGTGGCTCAGAAAGGTAGAGCATTAACATTTGTGTTAATGTTTACTGCAGAATTATTGCAGCCTTTCTTTGTAAATGGCAACCAAAATGACCGACAATAGTCCCAATTTAACACACAATCTTCCTGTTCTCTTACACAATGTACCTTTAAATCAGAGGATGCTCCTGTGTTATCAGCATTATGGATGCCCTGCACATAACGCCTTACGAGCACGATGAATTCCAGACCATAAATAAATACCCTGGTAGGTGGGTCACTTAGTTGGCCTGCCCAATCTCCAGACCTTACATCGCTGTTTTTGTTGCCCCCCCACTGGCCTGCAAAATCACCCGACTTGAACCCTATAGAAAATCTGTGGGACACATTGGAACAACAAGTAACATCAGCATCTACACAATTTGTTGGAATTGCACGATCAAATCCTCAGCGAATGGCTTGACCTGGATTGACATAACTGCACAAACTTGTGAACTTACTTCCTAACTAACCCAGGGAATTACCAAACCCACGGGAAGAATTATACTTCATTAAATGAAGCTTGTAATACTTTCTCAAGTGGTGACTAATTTTTTGTCCAGGGAGCTTATATACATTTTAAGGGGACATGTTATTAGCAGAAACCTTGAAAAGCTCTTGCCTGATTTACTTCAAATTTTTACACCGCACACTAATAAACATTCAGATGGGCACAGGCTGTATATTTTTTAAATAATAATGTACAGGTTTTCTGTTCAAATAGACTGCAAGAGAGAAAAAATAAATGTGCTGCTGTAAAAATGTGGTTTTTCTTTCTTGCAGTCAGCTTTAACTATGACAGAGGGGCATTCAAACAATTACACAAACTGTTTCTCTCATATATATTCTCTCTCTCCTTGTATACAATTTTAAACAAAACTTGTATACACAGCAATGAGCTGTTTTGTTTTCTTCCTTGGCATTAGTTTTAACAAAACAGAGGAACTCTGTATTTATGGCTCATTGAAAAGAATACTATTATGGAACCTGAATCATCTGAAACTTTGTAATCTTACCCATTTACAGATTAAAATTAAAAGAAATACTGTCACTGACACTACTATCCTCACAGATCCAACAGGCGGAGAGGTCTTTCTCATATCCTGTACACCAATGATCCCAATGATTTACCCACTCATTTTAATCAAGGTTTTGTTTGCAACAACAATAAACAAACTTAAAGTCAGAGAGAGAGGGGGGGGGGGGAAGAGGGAACAGATAGGAGGGGGAGAAGAGGGGAGTGGGGGAATAGACAGAGAGAAGGAGAAGGAAGCGATGTACAAAGAGAGGGAGGAAGAGGAGGAAGAGCAACTGCAAAGTACTGCTAGGTTTGCTAGAATGTGTGTATATGTTGACTGGAATACTCTTTCAAATTCTGAAGGTAGCAGGGATCAAATACAGGGAGCGAAAGGCTGTTTACAATTTGTACAGCTACCAGACGGCATTTGTAAGTGTCGAGGGGCATAAAAGGGAAGCAGTTGTTTGGAAGGGAGTGAGACAGGGTTGAAGCCTATCCCCAATGTTATTCAAGCTGTATACTGAGCACGTAGTAAAGGAAACAAAAGAAAAATTTGGAGTAGGAATTAAAATCCATGGAGAAGAAATAAAAACTTTGAGGTGTGCCAATGACATTGTAATTCTGGCAGAGACAGCAAAGGATCTGGAAGAGCAGTTGAACGGAATGGACAGTGTCTTTAAAGGAGGATATAAGATGAACATCAACACAATCAAAAAGATGATATGGAATGTAATCATATTAAATCAGGTGATGCTGAGGGAATTAGATCAGGAAATGAGACACTTAAAATAGTACATGAGTTTTGCTATTTGGGGAGCAAAATAACTGATGATAGTCGAAGCAGAGAGGATATAAAATGTAGACTGGCAATGGCAAGCAAAGTGTTTCTGAAGAAGAGAAATCTGTTAACATCGAGCATAGATTTAAGTGTCAGGAAGCCTTTTGAAAAGTATTTGTATGGAGTGTAGTCATGTATGGAAGTGAAACATGGACGATAAATAGTTTAGACAAGAAGAGAATAGAGCTTTCGAAATGTGGTGCTACAAAGAATTTTGAAGATCAGATGGGTAGATCACATAACTAATGAGGAGGTACTGAACAGAATTGGGGAGACAAGGAATTTTTGGCACAACTTGACAAGAAGAAGGGATCGGTTGGTAGAACACTGTCTGAGGCATCAAGGGATCGCCAATTTAGTACTGGAGGAAAGTGTGGAGGGTAAAAATAATAGAGGGAGACCAAGGGATGAATACACTAAGCAGATTCAGAAAGATGTAGGTTGCAGTAGTTAGTCGGAGATGAAAAGGCTTGCACAGAATAGAATAGCATGGAGAGCTGCATCAAACCAGTCTCTGGACTGAAAACAACAACAACATCAAATGGCAAAAATACAGATACGATCGACAGTACTTTGCTGAAGTGAAAATTATACTGCATGCTAGTCCAAAGGTGCTATTAGACAGTAGAGAAATTCTTGAATTATGAGAAAGTACATAAAATAAGGCAAAGGCAACCTCAGGTGTGAGCATTTGGGTGTCTGTGTGGTTGTGTGTATTGATGTGTGTACTTTTTCTAAAGAAAGAGCAGGAGCTCAAAAGCTACTGCAAATACTGTTGTCTGTTGCGCGTTTCTATGTGCCACACATTAGCCAGCTACAGGTGAGCAGTTGCCTTCCATTTATTTTACGTATTATTCCATCCAGGATTCTCCATTGTCATTATGAAAGATAATGCAGACTGACTCTTACAGAGAAGAGAACAGCAATCTGTCAGAGCCAACCTGTATTTTGTACACAACGAATGGCTCAGAATGTCAGTTTTTGACAAAATAGCATGAAAGATAATGCTGTTACTTAGACACTAAGTAACAATAAGCTAACCTACAAATCAGAATATAGGTTGGAAAAAGCTATACCAACAAAAATAGCATTTGTAAATTTAGAGACAGCTGCCGATGGGTATACTTTCTTTAATATTCTGATGGCAGCATGGACAAAATACCTGGAGCAGAAGATTATCTCCACATTATACAGAAATCAGATTGAAGTTCTAAGTGTCAAGGGATGTGACAGGAAAGCAGTAGTTACAAAAAGAGAGGGACAGGGTTGTAGCCTATTCCTGATGTTATTCAATCTGTACACCAAGCGAGCCACGAAGGAGAGTTCGTCATAATTCTGTCAGAGGTGGCAAAGGGACTTAAAAGAGCAGCTGAATGGAAACGATAGTGCCTTGAAAAGAGATTATGAGATGAACATCAACACAAGTAAAACAGGGGTAATGGGGTATAGTCGAGTTAAATCAGGCGATGCTGAGGGAATCAAGTGTATTGTGTTTTTGGAGTAGCAAAATTACTGATAATGGTTGAAGTAGAGAGAATATAAAACAGAGATCGGCAATAGTAAAAAAATTCTTTGTTAATAATATATAAATTTTTAACATAAAATATAAATTTAAACATAATATATCTCTCAATAAGAAGTAAACTACAAGACATTACATAGATAAAATACTAATGAGAAAAGTAAAAAGTAAAAATATCTATGAGTTGCAATCTGAGGTCAGGGTTCTAGCAAACAGGAAATAAGGCAAAGCAATCAATAAGCTGAATTTCATCATTTGGTCAGACAAAATTAAGAACAAAAAAACAACACAAAAAGAAAGTTGTATGAATCGGTAATACAAAGCATTTGTTTACTCACCATATAGTGGAGATGCTGAGTCGTGATAGGCACAGCAAAAAGATCCACACAATTATAGCTTTCGGCCATTAAGGCCTTTGTCAGCAACAGACACAGATACACACACGCACGTGCAACTTGCACACACGCCTGCAGTCTCAGACAACTGAAACCACACTGTCATTGTGGCCAGTGTGGTTTCAGTTGTCTGAGACTGCAGGCGTGTGTGCAAGTTGCACGTGCGTGTGTGTATCTGTGTCTGTTGCTGACAAAGGCCTTAATGGCCGAAAGCTATAATTGTGTGAATCTTTTTGCTGTGCCTATCACGACACAGCATCTCCACTATATGGTGACTGGCAACTTTCCTTTTCTAATATTGTTACATTCCTTCCTGGATTTTCCATTGTTTTTTGAAAGCATTTATTTATATGGAGCAGATTCCTGGGGAACAACAAAAAAACTCAAGAGAAGATTTGAGGCTGTGCAAGTTGATTTTCTGAGATGAAGCTACATAGTTTCAAGGAGAGACAAGATCCAAAATAAAGAAATCAGGAAGCAAATGAAAACTCCCATATTCATCACTGAAGAGGTGGAAAAAATGACATTCAAAATTGTGTCGGTAGGTGAGGAGACCAAGGGATGAACGATGGCCAAAACAAAAAAATAAAATAAATAAATAAGAAACTTACTTACTGACTTACTCTCACTCTCTCTCACTCTCACTCTCTCTCTCTCTCTCTCTCTCTCTCTCTCTCTCTCTCTCTCTCTCTCTCTCTCTCTCTCTCTCTCTCTCACACACACACACACACACACACACACACACACACACACACACCGAGCGAGGTGGCGCGGCGGTTAGCACACTGGACTCGCATTCAGGAGGACAACTGTTCAATCCCGTCTCCGGCCATCCTGATTTAGGTTTTCCGTGATTTCCCTAAATCGCTTCAGGCAAATGCTGGGATGGTTCCTTTGAAAGGGCACGGCCGATTTCCTTCCCCACCCTTCCCTCAACCGAGCTTGCGCTCCGTCTCTAATGACCTCGTTGTCGACGGTACGTTAAACACTAATCTCCCCCTCCAAACACACACACACACACACACACACACACACACACACACACACACACACACACAGGGTGTCCCACCTAACACCGCAACTTCATATTTCCAAAATGAAACAAAATGTGAAAAATACAATCGGCCAGGGATATACGAATCTCATGGGCTCACACAATGGGCAGGACAGTGCAAGCAGCCTGCATTGCAGCATCATGGCACAAATTGTGGAGCTGTTGTCATCCTTTACAGTTAAGTATTTCAGTAGGAATGAATTATACAACAGTGAAACCGAGTCTGCCATCACTAACTGTACCTCCTGTTTTCATTTTGATAGGGGTAAAAAAAAACCAAATATGTGTCATTTAAATATACGTAACTTTGTGTTGAAAGTGATATTTGTTTACGAAACTCTATGATTCTTACTTCATTAGAACAATTTATTAATTTGCTACCAGTTTCAGTAAACGGCCATCATCTGGCATGAAAAATTGACTACTGCAAGTCACATGTCAATACTGTAGAACCATACAACTTGGCTGCATTAGAACAATTTATTAATTTGCTACCAATTTCAATAAGCAACCATCATCTGACATAAAAAATTAGCTATTGCCAAGTCACATGTCAATAATCTAGAACCACATTGTACAATCACATTAATTGTCAATTTCATGAGTAATAATACAAAAGAACAACAATTTTCAAACATCAGCAACCTTTGTCATACACACACACGGTGGTTTGCAGAGTATGGGTGCAGATGTACATGTAGAAATAGTGTGAATGAAGAAGGTTGCTGATTTGCGAAAATTTTCTGTATTATTATTCCTGAAGCTGACACTTAATGGGATTGTATGATATAATACAATTGAAAAATGACCCGAAGTAACCAATTTTTTTGTGTCAGATGATAGTTGTTGACTAAAATTGGCAGCAAATTAATAAACTATGCTAATGTGACCAAGTGTAAGGAATTTCCTGAAACATATAATATTGCTGACAGTTACCTGAAGAAAAAGACACCCGATATTTGTCTACTTTTATGGACTGTGCATTTCTGTACCAACGAACAAGCCCCTGACATACATGCACCACTCGCCAATTGCATTTTTCACATTTTGTTCCATTTTGCAAATATGTTGTATTGCAGAGTTAGGTGGACACCATACATACAAAGGGTGTTCGGAAATTCACAACTTCTAGGACCTGTAGAGGAAAGTAAGTACACGACATTCTGAACAGGAACCTAGGTTTCGAAACTTACCATTTCTGTGCTACAGCCGTCTGAAAACACTTTTGCTAGCTAGGTATGCAACAGGGTAGTCATGGTGGGGGACAGCTGCGTAGGGTTAGCCAATGCCATTTGGCATCCATCCTACCTCTGTGACCTGGTTCAAGCCTCAGTCATGTGATTATGAGTGTTAGAGTACACATTGCAGAATACACCGACATGATCATTCTGAATGGTGAAGCTCACAGTGATGTAAGAGCAGATTATCGCCTCTGTCAAAACCGTTCTCCACAACATCTGACTATCATGTACCCTTTTTGCCACAATTATGCATCAACTTTGAGAAAGGGTAGCTTCACCATCAGCAGGCGCACTCCAAGGAGATGCCGCACATCTGAATTGAGAGAGGCCATACTGCATCACATTGAAGAACACCTGTCAATGAGTATATGAGCAATTTCTTTAGACATTAATGAGTGGAGCTGTAAAACAAGTGATGTACTGGGTAACACCTAATCAATTACTTGTAAAAGTAGTCATATTACCAACATGTTTCCAAATGATTGTAGCACAGAAAAAGTACATTTCCAGACAAGAGTTCCCATTCAAAATATTATCTACACATGAACAATGTGTATAATTTAAACGTTTCAATGTCGTTTTTAAAGGTATTTGCCTGGAGTGTACCTTTGCATGGAAATGAAATGTGCTCAATAAACAATTCAGACAAGAAGATAATATTATCTTTTGAAATGTAGTGCTACAGAAGAATGTTGAAGATTAGATGTGCAGATCAAATAACTAATGAGTGTGTACTGAATTGAACAGTGGAAGAAGAAATTCATGGTACAACTTGATGAACAGAAGGGGTCAGAAGCTAGGACGCATTCAGAGACATCAAGAAATTATCAGTTTGGTAATGGAAAGAAGTGCGTGGGTGGGTAAAATTGTGTACTAGTCTCCCCTGACATCTTGGTTGCAGTGACAAACTGATCTGTACTACAGTCCGAGGTCTATATTAGGTTGAAACGTCAAAATTTGATTGTGAGTTGGCGAAGTTAATGAATGTGAAAGCAGAAAAAAATCTGGTTGTGGTAAAAAATTGACTGGTAGTAAAGCCTAATGCTTATATATGCACTATATTGAAAATATGCAAGGGGGGTCCAATAGGTAATTTTTGCTGCATGGGTTTAAAATCATAGGAGGAAACAGAGGCTTGAATACAGTATGTAGATTCAAATGAGTGTAGGTTCCAGTAACTATGCAGAGATGAACAGGCTTGCATAGGACAGACTATAGCACGCAGCTGCATCAAACAGACTGAAAACCAAAACTACAAAAAGCATGTAGTGATTATGGCAATTTGATGGTTTTCCTTTCTTACTGTAAAACTGGCTCATTCCACAGTCTTGAACATTCTCAAGGATGATGAAATCCCTGGACCATAGTGAATGAAGGAGGAGCTCAGATCACATTCTTCTGCCTTGCACATAAGTTTTGTTAACTGATCATCAATGTACTCACAGAAATATTAAACAAGAACTGACTAAACAGCAAGACATTTTAAGCAGATACTTTTCTGCTACCCTGAGCAGCAGCTAAAGTACCAACTACAAGATAAACCTCAGTCCTTACACTCACTTCTTCTGAAACTGTCATTGACCACCATTCCCATCAGATCGTGACTGTAAAAGCAAGCTCTTCTCAAAAGATTACTTCTACCGTGATGACAGTGCAAGAGGATTCAAAAATGAGTTATTACAAACATATTTCTATCAGTAACATAGTTTGTACAATAATAAATAAATAGTAAACCCACTACTTCATGAGTTATACAGAACATCTGTTGTTTATCTTCTGTTGGTCACTTAGTACTTATTTGATTACATTGGTATTGATATCTGTAAAAACTGAGTCCAATTTACAATACCTTACTTTTTAGCATGCAGCATATAATGAACACTGCCACTTGCTATGTAGGTACCAGAAATTTTCAATTCTTAGATAATTTGTCTAAGAGACATTTTTAAAAAAAAGATTGACATATGACTTCATAACAGCTGCATAATCCAATGATACGAAATTATTTGAACTTTAAAACCTTCTAGTCTTAGAAATGACATCTTTCATCTCTCCTATTTCATTATAGACGAGAGCTGCTGATAATTTATAATTAATTTATAAGTATCTGTCATTCAGTCAGGTCCGAGAGATATCAGTATGGAAGAAACATACCGTAATTCTGTGGTACATCTGCCTGATGGACACAATTTATTCATGCTTTGAAGAATGTTTCCAGTTTGGGAAAACACAGTTCAGATCGCTGTCATATTCTGACGAGTAATAATATGTAAAAAAACAAAAAAAATTCCAGCCCTTTATCTAAAATAAACGCCGCTCCTGAGCGGTGTGCACAGAAGTATGCGATTAAACATTTGCCCTAATACCATGCATAGATGTAGGCTATGCACCTTTTCGAGCTTTAGCACCAATACTAAATCACTGATACAAATATTGAATGGGACTAAACTGTAATACGATACTTACACAGTTCTACATCCAGTTATGAAGGATTTAGCTGAGGACACAATACTGCTGGAGAAGAGACTGTACTTTCCTCCTAACGAACGTCTTGCGCAAAATTTACATTACCCATCATCATAAAATGTTCAATTCACATGACATTAACGCTGTAAATTAAGTCGCCCGTTCCCACTTTTAACTCACATACATGTTGCAGGTAATAGCGTTAAATAATTTGCATAAGAGGCCCTGATCTAGTATTCCATCTTGCTGTTGTGAAACTTTGCTAACCAAATAGTTCATTTAATTTAATCAACTGACGTATGCAAGTTACGTAAACACTAAATAACAAATTTAATTCGTTTGTATAATATTTTTGCGCAAGATTAAATGTCTGGTACAGTACTGCGCAATTTGGAAACGCCGCGTCTGGAATACATTACTTTCGTACAATGCAAGCATCAAACCACACGAGTCGCTTAAATTTATTGTACATGCCATGAAAATCCATGGCGGATGGCGCAAATCTCTGAATCAACAGCAGACGAAATTTAAACAGCCTATTCTCACTTGCAATCAAAATCAGCAGCATTTACCATGATACCAACATTGGAACAGCATCTAATTCAATTAAAAGCGGGCGTTCAAACGATGGACAGAAGTGACCCAAGGAAATTTTATGAAATGTTAGCCATGAAATCGGAAGCTTATGTCAGGTTGCAAATAAAAGAGATGGGTGGCGTGACTTTTATGACTGGGTAGCACCCATTTTTAATATAGCTTAAGATGAAGACAAAACAATGCGGCACGAATTATTGCGAATATGATCGCTAAAGTAATTTTCGAGACTGTCTACTACCGAGATGTAAAAATATTTGGTGTTTTGTAAAAATGTTGTCTGGTTTCAGATTTATGATGTAGTTTACTTCCCAAAAAAAATCAAGTATTTACGAAAAGCAATTTACAGCCAATCTAAAAAAGTAAAGCTTCAAAATAGCAGCTCACAAAACAGCTAACGCAATGGATTTTCGTTATTTCTGTGCGTAATCAAAGTACTTGATAGTACTCTTGCTTGGGCCAGCCCTTAGTTTTAACAGACCTAAGGCTTCAAAAACTTCTGTCGAACAGCATTTGACCTTTTTGCTGGTTTGATTTCAGTGTATTGCAGTGAAAGTTCGTTTTACCAGAGGAAACAAAACTGCACGTTATGTTAATATCTCTGCAGGCGCACCATTTATTTACACATGGCCATAAAAAGATAGAAAAGAAAACCTGTTTGGCTCAAAATTGTTAGTTTTAATCTAGATCTGAATACTAAGAATTTTGTGAAACGTGCATCTTTAATATACCACTATGGCTGGTAAGAGATTTTCCATTGTTATAAACATTGTAGTGTGATTAGTTCGTCTTGCTTTGCCGTTCGTTCTTGGTATTTCGCAAATGTTTATGATGGGACATATCCAGTGTTTTATACATGTTGAGCGGCTAGTTTAGAAAGTACAGTAATATAATTTTCGTAAAAAAAGTTCTTATACGCAAGGCACGTTAATTTGGTGCAGTCTGATCCGAGTTACGGAATACTATGATGTAATTATGTTGGCTCAAAATATGTTTTTAAATGACAAATGAAAGCCATCAGGTGCATTCTAGGACTTACCCAACGCGAATCATACAGCGTATATTTCACGGAGGAGGAGATTGGTGCTTAACATCCCGTCGACGACAAAGCCATTAGAGAGGGGCGATTATTTCAAACAACAATGCCAAGTACCAGTACAGTGCCAGCTAACAAGGACATCGGTGTTCGGGTTGGATGTTGTGTGAAATGCTCAAATCGTGTTATCTTCGAATGAGATGTTCTGTCTCATACGTAGTGTTAGAATGGACGTACAACGCACCGATAAACCGAAGATTTATCAGTCCTCTGAAATGGAATAACTTAATTCTGAGAAATGGTAAGATCTGAAAGTTAGCAAGAAGTCTCAAACTGATAGCTGGTTGTAGGCTAAAATTGGAAGTGAAATGACATTGACCTTTAGACGGTTCGTTTAGGTACCAAGCGTGACATTACCCTGTGCACAGTGTGCATGTTGATATTTTGGTTTGCTGTCAGATTAATTCACAGTGAGTTCCAGAATGTTTATACTTTTCATTTTCTGAACCATATCGATTTGCCACTGATCAGTTATGTCAGACTAATTAATTGTTATATTCAAAATTAAATAAAATGGAGAAGATCGATATAACGTTGCACAAGTCGATTTGTAATCCCATCGATACGTGTCTGTCCTTGCGAAGGTCAGATCCTGTAGTTTGCAGGTGCACGAAGGGCAGCAGCGGGTTGCTTGAGAGCTTGCCTGTTATTCTTTACAGTTTGCTGTGATTGTAAACGGCGCCCTCAGTCGGGTCCTTGTCCGTGTGTTGGTGGCGTTCCAGGCGAGATGGGTCGAAGATTTATTGTAGGTGGAAATTGGAAGATGAATGGAGATAAGAAGAGTATCGAAGAAATCCTGGGATTTCTGAGGCAGGGCCCGTTGGACGAAAGTGTCGGTAAGTTGATAACTTAATTACATTCAGCCTCTTTGTTTAGATCTTCACCATAACAAATGTTTGTAAAAAGGTACACAAGAAAATCTTATTTTTCCCTTGGTGCTTTCTCCTAAATTCCACCCATAAAACCAACCCCCTTTCAACCCACTTTTCGGCATTATGAACCCTATACACCCACTGATTGGAGAAAGTTTCAATAATCTTCAAAACGCAATGTAGTAATATGAGTCAGTTGCTACTACGTTATGTCACACACACCAACAGTCTGTGAGCAGGGAAGAGCCTCAATATGTGCACTAGATTTTGTTAGTGACTTGGTGTTGGCTTTGTCAAATCACAATGAGCTTGTGGCTTTTCATCTACGTTTACATCTGTGGACATGCAATAGATCAGCCTTCCAACGCAAATAACCGAATTAAAATGCCATGTTATTGGGGAGAGGGGGGGCAGATACTGGCCAACTTGTTTTGTTTGATGTATTATTTTGGTGTTGCCTTATTAACAAACTCTTCGAAAAGTAGGCCTACTGTTATGACCACTTACTCGTAATCCCTCTAGGCCAGCAAATAATATTACATTACAGTTATTTCTGTGGTCAATGACCCAAAATATTTGTTTTCAGACCAAAAACAAGTATGGTTTTGTACCATACCACTGAGACTACTGCTGATCTGAATATTTTACCGATTCATTCATCCAGGGATCATGTGATAACTTGACAAATTTTGCACAAATAAGGGCTCGAGTGTGATGTTGGACACGCTGAAATGTAGATTGTGGCGACAGACTGAGTTTTATATTTATGTGCTACTTACTGTATTTTGATAATCTAGTGATGTAGACAAAATAAATTGTGTGGCGTAATGCCTTTGATATACTATCTTGATGTTTATAAAGTTTATAGTAACATACTGGAATAATGCAATGCATTTCTTTAAAAATGGAAGGTGGCATTTTCTGGGAGGTGTTAAAGGTCAAAGTCAAACCCAGCGACATTGCATGTGGAAATTCTTATAAACCTACCCGTTGCACAGTAATGTAAAGCTGTACACACCAGCTTTTCAGTGATTTAAATGAACTCAAGTGAAGATGGACGTGTGTGAATTTAACACAATTTCCAAACTTAGCTGGCTGTAACTTTCTTCACAGTTGTCATGTACTTCTGCAAGTTGGTATTTACTAAGTGGATCATAAATTAGCAACTGTAACTGCCTAGGTTTATGGTGGGGGTATTGAGTGAGGGGGATTAGAGGGAGAGAGATGCGGGAGGCACGTTGAGGGATTAGGGGTGGATGGCTAGTGGCTCAGAGGAAGCGGCTGGTTCTCCAGCTACGAATGCGGTAGAGAGGGGTGGCATATAAAAGGGCTAAGCGTGTCGATCCCCGGTAGTCGGAGCTGGTGGGGATGTCATTTGGGAGAGGCTGACAGAATGGAGGACTTACTGATTTTCTCTGCATGCAACAGTGCTTCTCTTAAGGCATGTGGAGTTTCTGATGACAAAATTCGTGAATTTTGGGTATTTTATGAAGCTAGATAGGTGAAACAAAGCCTCATTAGTGAAAAAGGTTTAATCTCAAACATTGCAAGTCCTTTTCAGTTCACAAATTGCTGAAACCATTCACAATACGCTATTCACCTTGGATAGCCGTACAATGTAACTGTTGCACAGCAGTAATATTATATGGGTACATCTCCAGTTATTTGGTTATGGCCTTATGCGCTGCTGTATGGGAGACTATAGCCTCTTGCGACAATCTCGTCACGATTTTGTTGGCATCTACGACACAAGGCCTAAAACGTCGCCTTGCTTCTGTTAAAATTGTGGGCCTACCAGTTTGTGCTAAATCATAAACTGAACCTGTTGCTTAGAATTTGTGAATTAAATTATGTACAGTGTCACACTGTGAACCCCTGAAAGCAGGAAAACTCAATCTAAATTGCCACCTCACATGCTCCATAGAATTTCCTTCTGTACAGAAAACCTCTTCCACTAAGAATGCTCTGCATTCTTACTGCACTCAGCTTACAGATAATACACAACTAACAGCTGCAATACACACCCAACACTACTGTCCATTAATTGTGTGTCGGTATTGGACTAAAATATCTGTACGGCAATGCAGATGTCAATGGTGTATCCTGTGTGTCTTGCTTAAATATTGGCTTGTTCTGTTAATTCACAGTTATAACCATTGACGAGAGTAATGCCCACTTTATTCTTCACTGTGTGATCATTCCACCCATGGCCAACCTATTGATGGGCCATCTAGAGGAATCCGTCCTAAACACCCAGAATCCTCAACCTGTCTCCAGCTTTGATTCATTGATGACATCTTTGCGATCTGGATTGGGGGTGAGGACATCCTATCCACATTCCTCCAGAACCTCAACAGACCCCTTGCGGGTCCGGGGGTTAGAATAGGCCCGAGGTATTCCTGCCTGCCGTACGAGGAGACTAAAAAAATTTCACACATTTCGGTGTGAACCCTGTAGGGTTTGACCTTCATTCTTCAAAATTTTCCCGAAGAGCGAGCCAATTAGAGAAGGGCGTCTTACAAGGTGCATCGTGTCCATTGTGCATTGATACTTTAGCCCACTTTCTCATCATCACATTGCAGTCCTGCCCATTCTCATGCAGTGTCGATTTCTGCATCCAAAACGGCAGCCAGTCCGTTGTGGTGGGGCCGCCATGTACCCTGTTGGTTGTAGCCCCCTGGCCACACAGGGATTGCTCTGCTTAAGCCTGCGCCATTAACTCCACACATATGCTGAGAGGTAGATGCCCATCCCCCTGGGGCATCGGGACTCCCGGCAATGGCCATCCTGCCAGGTGGCCTTTGCTGCGGCTGGGTAGCGCCCGTGGGGAGGGCCCCTGACCGGAGTGGGTGGCATCAGGGCGGGTGACACGCGATGATGCATAGTCCATCATCTCTTGCTGGTGGTGAAACACCAGTAGTCTCTAAGCGATCACAAGCTCAATTCAGTGCACAGAAGTACGACCCCAGATTGTTCCCCTCCCTGGCCACACCGTGGGAGGAACATCAGGCTAAGGATGGCAGCGGATCTTATTCGCCCCGGTACTTTGTATGCTTAGAGAGCTGATGGGAAATCTTTCATGATGATGAAGCCTCAGTTTTTTGTTGATAACTTAGAGGACAAGTTCGGGGAGGTGGAGGTCTTGTCCAAATTGAGATCTGGGTCTGTCTTGATCAAAACACCATCTTCTGCCCAGTCACGTGAGTTACTCGCTTGTGATAAGCTGGGGGGTGTTTCTGTAACCATCACGCCCCATAAGAGCTTAGATATGGTCCAGGGTATCATATTTTGCAGAGACCTTCTTTTGCAGTCCGACGATGAGCTGCGTGCCAATTTTGAGCGGCGAGACGTATATTTCGTCCGGCGTGTTGTACTGGTTGTTACCTATCTCGTTTCTTAGATAACTGAAAAATTGTGGAATCTTACGTGGTATATTGTGGTAGGACCTCACTCTCGCCACGTGTTTTTTGAATGAGAATAATACGAGTAGTTCCAGCACAGTTTCAGCAAGACTTATTTTATTAGTAGTTGCTGAAAGATTACACACTGCAGATCTCGTTTGTCTAGGGGTTCTCGAAGTTTTGTCTGCAAGATAATCATTCCAACAAGAGTGGCCTGGGTTTTCTTCCTGTTTGAAATAAACACTACCAGATGTGAAATGCTTTCAGCTAAAAATTATGTTTAGCTGTACTTTTTGTTAGTAACTACACCATTTTCACTATGAACATTGATACTCTAAATGCATTATACCACACTTGTCACATAAACACGTCCACCTCCCTCCAATACAGACAAAGAAGTGGCGGGCAAGCCAACGTGTGCCCGGAAGTTGCAGACATTCCTGCATTCTAGATTCTTTGGTCTACTGACCTTAACTAACTCCAAAGATCCATATAAATAAATACATATAAATATACAGCATTTAACATCTCAAACGAATCCATTATTTATCATAAAAGAAAATATTCATAATTAAATAAATTAAACATATTTTCTGGCAACATAATGAAATTACCTTAACTCTTTACTGTGGGCATCGTACTTTTCGCATGAGATAAACTTTATCCCCGACAGTTAATTACATTAGTGTCCACTGGGGTCTGAAGGATAATCAGGTTGCCACCGGTGCCTTCATCTTGGCCTTTGAGGGTGATAATTGCCCGAGTAGGTCGAGGTGATGGTCTACTGGAGTGATGTAAAGTCCTATATCCCTCCCCCAATGCAGTGCTTTAAGTGCTGGAAGTTCGGCCATACGTCTTCACACTGTACTTCCAGTGTCACATGCCGAGATTGCGGACACCCATCACATCCCAATACTGCATGTACCCCGCCTCCCATCTGTGTCAACTGTGGAGAGCATCATTCACCTTGCTCGCCTGACTGCAGGATTCTCCAGAAAGAAAGGAAAACCATGGAGTACAAGACCCTGGACTGACTGACCTACACAGAGGCTAAGAGAAAATTCGAACGCCTGCATCCTGTGCGTCTGACATCGTCTTACGCCGCCACTACAACAGTTCTGGCAGCATCAGCTCCACCAACCCAGGTCTCCTCTCAGAGCTGGAAGACTCCACCTGCCATCTCGGTGGGGGGCATTTCCCTGCCTGTAGCTCTTGCACCACCTACTTCGGGAGCAACACCCCCCCTTCCCCCCAACCATCGGGGACATCCATCCCCACTTCCAAGCCAGAGAAGCGCAAGTTTTCTACAGCTTCTCTCGCTAGGAATGTTCCATTGGGTCACTCATTTCTCAGGTTTCTTCTAGTGGGAAAGAAGACACCCGCCAGTCGCTGAAGAGCCCAAAAGT
The DNA here is from genome assembly GCF_021461395.2 of Schistocerca americana. Taxonomy (NCBI): domain Eukaryota; kingdom Metazoa; phylum Arthropoda; class Insecta; order Orthoptera; family Acrididae; genus Schistocerca; species Schistocerca americana. The sequence continues at coordinate 149,439,110 of NC_060129.1, read as the reverse complement.
AGGTGGTCGTGGGGGTTCTCTCTCATCCTCAGTCCTGGAGACTGAGCCAGTCAAGTCCTCCCAGCCAGGGAAACCCAAGGAGCAGCGAGAGAGATCCGAAAAGAAAACCCTTAAGACCGAGGAAATTGCGGTGGCACCCACACCACCGCTACCTACAAGTTCTGTGGCTGAGGATGGGGTGGAGATTTTGGCGTCCACTGAGGACTTAGATCTCGCCAGACCCTCAGACACAATGGATATAGACTGCTCAGGCAATAAATCGGTGGCAGCAGGTGACTCTGAGGCGTAAACTACCTCATTGAATGTTCCATGCCTTCCCAGTCTGTGTCATCGTCCAGTGGAATTGAGGCAGCTTTTTCCACCGCCTGGCTGAACTATGGCAACTGTTAAGCTTTACACCTGCTATCTGCATTGACCTCCAGGAAACCTGGTTCCCAGCAATGCGCCTGCCCTCCATGGCTTTAAGGGATATTACAGGAACCATAGCGATTATACCCCTATACAAACCATGCTCCCAACCCCTTACCTAATGGCTCATATCCCTGTAATAGATGTAGATGCAAGACCTGTCCCATACATCAAAGGCAGGGCTACCTGTGAAACCAGTCATGTGATGTACAAGCTAAGCTGCAACCACTGTGGTGCATTTTATGTGGGCATGACAACCAACAAGCTGCCTGTCCGCATGAATGGCCATGGACAAATTGTGGCCAAGAGACAACTGGACCACCCTGTTGCCGAGCACGCCGCCAAACACGGCATTCTTCATTTCAATGACTGCTTGATAGCCTGTGCCATATCAGGGTGTGTATGACCTGGGAGATCCGGGAAAAACCCGGAAATTTTTTCATCTGGGAGAAAACCAGGAAAATCCCGTGAATTTTTTAGAATTCCGGGAATTTTTCATTGTTTTAGTTACCAGTTAAATTTTTGCGATTTTGACAGTTAAGAATCGGTACTCTAACGAAGGATATTACTGTATCCCGCTTCTACAGAATAATACTGCAGCAACAAAACATGCACGAGAGAAAAAAATACTAAAATAAAACTTAAGCCGCTAAAATAAAACTTAAACCGCTAAAACAAAACTTAAGTCGCCAAGGAAATGCGCCGTATACAACAACAAAACAGAGTGCTCCTGCAAGCGTCTGCCAACCAAAGTGTGCCAAAGGCTTTAGGTAGAATATGCAGTGCTTCCCAACAACAAATTGCCTCCGATGAGCGTGATGTGACAGCTGTTTTAGATTCATTTGAGCAGTTGCGGACGGGCTCTTGCGCATGCACAGTTGAGTCGCGTATGAGTGGTACCTTCTTCCACTTCTGCCTACAGATGTGTGGCTGGGCGCCACTATCTAAATTGCTCCGGTACAGAAATATCGTAGATCTGGGGCTGATGCACAGGGCAGTCCGAGTTGTAGCGGGGAGGTGGTTAGTCTCCATGTGACCTGTGTTAATGTTTAGTGATTTTGCAGTTTCCTCTTCGTTTATTGCTCTCACATTAAATGAAAACAAAACGGATTTCTGTGGCCGGGAGCTACCAAATGAATTAAAATACGTTCGCATAACTAAGGAAGGCTAAAATATGTTGTTAGTTTCAGGTTTTATTTCCATCTTTCTGACAGTCAAGCATTAATCGCCTTGCAGAACAATGAAGCTATTTTTGTCGGTTTGCTAAAGAGATTTGGCTTTTATTAATCTTTTGCACTGAGGCAGTAAGTTTATTTGAAACGAAGTGTTTAATTTCACACTTTGGTTAGTTTCAACTGTTCGCTGCGTTTCAAGTGCAAGTTTTCCATCTTCTAGCTTATATGGCATTGTGCCATTGCCATTGCGCCATTCATAAAGAACCAAACGTGAGATAATACAGTACCAGTAGTCAAGAAAATTTACATCCAAATCTGGACATACGATTCTGCACTTTAAGCCGATTTATGCATTTTAGTATGGTTCACGAAATTCCGATGCTCTTGAAGTATCCTTTGATGTCTTGTTTCTTTTTATTACATAATGCAAGATCTTTTAATGTTTTACACGTACGAACATGTGGGCTTCCTGCGTCATCGTAGGTGTGCAGGCACAGTGATACCTATTATCTTGTGCTCTCTGGCAACTGCTGAAACGAACCAATTTCTAACAGGTCACGGGAAAATATTGCGAATGGTGGTTTGAAAAGTGTTACTTTCAAAGTAAATTTCCTTTTACGCAAGACGAATTATCTGCAAGAATGTACGATGAATTTCTTAAATCACAGAGTGTTCAACTCTCATTTAAAAATCAACTCTTTTAGGACGATCATCTAGAAGAATTTCCAGCCCAGAAGATCAGACATTTACGTCGTTATTCAAAATTTTACTGGCACATTTGTACGATATATCTTAAAGTGTAACACGCGCAAAAAGATCAGCATTATATGTGGAAGCTTAGCTTCTCTTGCAACTTATCAATCTTGGAGACACAATATTATTTGTGAAAGCTTTGTTTTTCTTGTAGCAACACTATGTATATTAATTCTAAACCATTAACTTTTCTTTTTTGTATGTTTGCACTACTTAAGAATTTTCTTGCTATTGGTTGACTACATCACGTGTCCTATGCTGTCATCAGCTAGCGAGATCACATGACGTGAGCTACGACTGGCTTACAAAAGCGCGTCGCGATCTCGATTTCATCGCTTCTGAAAGTAACATGCAGTGTTTGGTGGTATTTGAATTTATACCTCCGTAACACGAAAAAATGCAGCGTACATGTTGCTGCACATCAAAGATCTTTCCAAAACATGTTTTTTCCCCCCTGGGTTTCGTTTTCTAAAGTGTCAGCAAATTCTATGTCTGTGTAGAAAACCATAAACATTCTAAGGATTGATAACTTTTACAGTGCCAAGGAAAAGTATACTGTCACTTAACACGTGAAAAATGTATTTTCACCCGGGAGAAAGTGTATTTTCAACTGGGAAAAATCGAGAAATTTTTTTTCCTTGTCCATGTATACACCCTGCATATGGATCCTTCCCACCAACACCAGCTTTTCTGAATTGCACATGCGGGAACTCTCCCTGCAATATATCCTATGTTCCCATAAACATCCTGTCCTCAACCTTACCCATCAACCTCATCCCTGTTCCCATTCCAGCACTACACAGCCCTCTATTCCACCTATGCACTTTTTAGTTCTTTCCTTTTTTCGCCTTCCCCCACTCTCCATCTAAGCTCCCGACTGCACCTAGCTGTTCTACCCTCTCCCCATCTTGTCCCTGCACACTCCCCAGTAGCACTCATCATCCCCCACCCCTACCCTACTATCCCTCCCCCTCCCTGACACAGCCTCCTCCTTAGCCCCACCCAGTTGTCTGTCCCATCATGCACTGCTGCTGCTGCTGCTCGTAGTGTGGCTTCAGCTGCCAGAGACTGTGCTCGTGTGTGTACGTGTGTTGCACGCATGCCCAATGTGCCCTGAAATGAGAATTGTCCTACCCACTATCCTTCCAACCCCTCCCGCAGTGGTATTCTGCCGTCCACCGAACCTCCACAATATACTCATCCATCCCTATATAACCCATGCTCCCAACCCCTTACCTAATGGCTCATATCCCTGTAATAGACCTAGATGCAAGACCTGTCTCATACATCCTTTTATCAAACTTGACAGTAAGTATAGGTGTGGTACTAAGTCAAATGCCATTAGGAAATCTAGAAATACTGCATCCAACTGGTTGCCTTGATCCAAAGCTTTCAGTAAGTCGTGTTGAAAATTGCAAGTTGGGTTTCACATGATCAGTGTTTTCAGAATCCACGTTGGAAGCCTTTTAGGAGTTCATTCTGTTTGAGATATATCATTGTGTTTGAGCTCAGAATATGTTCTAAGGTTACAATGAAACGATGTCAAGGATATTGGATAGTAGTTTTGTGGATAACTTCTACTACCCTTCTTGTAGACGGGTGTGACGTGTGCTTTTTTCCAAGAATTGAGCACGATTTTTTGTTCAAGAGATCTAGAGAGATTACAGTTAGAAAAGGGGCTAGTTCAATGCTAATTCAATATAGAATCTGACAAGGATTACATTGGGTCCTTGGAGCTTTGTTTGGTTTTAACAGTTTCAGCAGTTTCTCAACACCACTGACATTACTACCTATTTCAACACTAAAACTTATTTCATTCATCTTTTCAGTTGTACGAAGATTAAGTTGGGAAGTTATTTGTACAGTGTGTCTGTTTGATTATTAAGAATTATGTACATGACCAGTGTATGATACCTATCTTTCCTTCCCCTACACAAATTTAGGTGAACTTTCCATAAGTTGATAATATACACTGTTACTCCAAAGTAATGATGAAAAATTAGTATTATTTGCATACATTGTGGTAAACAGTGGGAAATTCTTCAGTGTAGGAAACGTACACTTGATGGTGCATGGGACTTCACACCTGCATCTACATTCACACTGGGAAAACCACTATGGGGTGATTGGCAGAGGGTACTTCCCATTTTATCAGTTATTAGAGCTTCTTTCCGTTCCATTCATGTATGGAGTGTGGGAGGAATGACTGTTTAAATGCTTCTGTGTACACTGTAATTACTCTTCTCGTTGGGTACCCTACAAGAATGATACATAGTGGATTTCTAGAGTCATTGTGCAAAGTTGCTTCTTGAAATGAAACTTTTGTGAGTAGGCTTTCTTCAGATTTTGTGTCTATCATCCTGTCTAGCAGTTAAGTTTCTTCAGCATTTCTGTGACACTCTCCCTCAGGTCAGACAAGCCTGTGACTATTTGTGCTGCCCATCTCTGCAGACATTTTATATCTCCTGTTAGTTATTCGGTGTAAGTTCCAGCACACTCAGTCAGTGTTGTAGGATCAGTCGCTCAAGTGTATTGGAAGCGATCTGATTTGTAGACTCATTGCATTTCCCCAGCATTCTACCAATGAACCAAAGTCTGCCACCTGCTATACGTACGTCCGAGCCTAAGTGATAATTCCATTTCATATTCCTACAGATTTTTACACCACCCAGGTATTTGAATCGGTTGGCTGATACCAATTGTGAATCATTGATATTGTATGCACAGTTTTGTAAATTACAAAACTTTATATTAGTCAGCAGTTAAAGCAAATTTCCGATCCTTGAACCAGTTTGATATCTTAGCGAGATGTGGCTATATTGTTGTGTAGCATTTGTCAGACAGTACGTCATTATAGGTAACTGCATCATTTATGAATAATCTGAAGTTACCATTAATATTGTACTACATGAACAGCACGTGCCCTAACATACTTCCCTGGGGCACACCTAAAGTTACTTCTCCATCAGTTGGTGACCCTCTATCTGAGATAACATGCAACATAACCACTACCAAGAAATCCTCAATCCTGTCACAAATTTCACTTGATACCCATATGATTTTACACTTAGTAATATGTTTAGGTGTGGTAATCAGTGAAATGCTTTTATGAAGTAAAAGAATACTTCATCTACCTTAAGGTGCCTTGAGCCGAGGCGTTCTTAATGTCATGTGAGAAAAAATGCAAGTTGGATTTCGCACGATAGATTTTTTGGAATGAGGTCATTCTATTTGACATACTTCAGTACCACATCCATCCTGTGTTGCTGACACCCATTAATTTACTGTTGCAGAGATAATAGTTGGCGTGCCAGCTATATATCTGGACTACGTGAACCAGAAGCTGCCTGGAAATGTCGTGGCTGCGGCACAGAATTGCTACAAGGTCCCAAAAGGTGCTTTCACAGGTAGGCTGAATGAAATTGCCAGCTGTGTTACTAATTTATTAGTAGTTCACATTTTAGTATGACATTTAATTTTTTGTTTGTTTTGTCCGAATGACTTGTGCCTTATGTATAGATGTCGGTGCAGGCTGGCATGTGGAATTCGCACACATTTCATATGTTCAGTAGTATGTTGATATTTAAGAGAAAACTTCTATTTATACAAAATCCAAGATTTTGAAGTATATACTACAGTTGCTGAAAATTACAGCTCTGAGTAAAATAAACGAAATTCAACATAACACCTTATATTGGATTTATGTGGTCACTTAAGACTCCATGTCACATTTCGTATGTGAAATGACAAATAATGCCTCATTGGTAGACGGTGTGCACATTGATGTGTGGATCGTCTCATGTTTATGGCGTTTGCCCTCACAGTGGCCATGTTTTCAGGTGTCTTAAATTTATTAGGACCTGGCCACTTTTTCCTTAAAATATTACTTGTTATTCTGAAAGCTGTACCCTGTTGTAGGACAGTATTGTGACTCACAGCTTTACAATTAAAATAATGTCGATGTCTGTCACATTGCAACAACTGACAAGGCAATTAGGTTTAATGTATTATTCACTATGATGCGGTTGTCCACTGCAACAACTGAAGTGGCAGATAGCCTCTGTGTACATGATGTCTTCGTCCTCACTACTGACAATGGTGTACTGGGCAATCTAAAAACATTAGTTTCCTGTGGGGCACTTTGTAGTCCTTAGTGTGTGTTGTGTTTGTAATGGTGAGAGTACCACTTCACTGTTCTTGTTTGGCCTCATTCACATTCAGAGTACTTGTGCATCTAATATTCATATCCATTCACACTTGACACTTAACAACACAATTCTTAGATATTCTTGTTTCGGGAATGTTGCCGAATATTCCATAGTTTGTGGTTCCGTACTTAAACCGTGTTCAAAGATTTCTAACTCTTGAAGTTGTTGTTGCTGAGGCTCAGGTTTGTATTTGCGATGTTGAGTGTACCTACTTCATGAACTGACCTGTCACCTTGATGCTCTTCGTAATACCGGTTATCTCGAATATCTTCTTACAGTCGTCCTTTCTTCAATTTTCGATGCAGTGGTCCTGGTATGTAGTGCCACTAATTGTACTGTGAAACTTCGTCTCCATCTGTGGGGGCTCAAGTGCAGTAAGGAAGCTCATATTCTATAGCACTTAGTTAAGAAATCGTATAACCACTCTTTAAACAACTCTTCTCTGTGTAACAATTATGAAAAGTAAAGTTTCTACTCGCCAAATAGTGGAGATGCTGAGTCGCAGATAGGCACAACAATTCGTGAAAGTCTTTTTGTTGTGCCTATCTGTGGCTCCTTAACATTTCTCATGAACTCAAGTGAACATATTGCTCATTTAAAACTCGGTCGTAGCCGTCGAGACATAACGCGCCGAATGACGGATAGTAAGAGATCACGTGACGTAACTTCTTTCTGGGGTTTGACCACTTTCATCAGACTCCTTCTCTGGAGTCCACAACATCCCAAAGCGCGACTACTTCTCCATAGCAAGTAAAGACACTCTATTCTAACGTTCTAATTCTACATCTACATATACGCGGATTCCCTGCAAATTACATTCAAGTGCCTGGCAGAGGGTTCATCGAACCACCTTCACAATTCTCTATTATCCCAATCATGTATAGCACGCGGAAAGAATGAATGCCTATATCTTTCCGTATGAGCTGTGATTTCCCTTATGTTATCGTAGTGATCGTTCCGTTCTATGTAGGTCGGTGCCAACAAAGTATTTTCGCGTTCGGAGGAGAAAGTTAGTGATTGGAATTTCGTGAGAAGAATCCGTCGCAACGAAAAACGCCTTTCTTTTAATGATTTCCAGCCAAAATCCTGTATCATTTCTGTGACGCTCCCTCCCATATTTCGCGATAATACAAAACGTGCTGCCTTTCTTTGAACTTTTTCGATGTACTCCGTCAGTCCTATCTGGTAAGGATAACACACCACACAGCGGTATTCTAAAAGAGGACGGACAGGCGTATTGTAGGCAGTCTACTTAGGTTTGTTACATTTTCTAAGTGTCATGCCAATGAAACGCAGTCTTTGGTTAGCCTTCCCCACAACATTTTCTGTGTGCTTATTCCAATTTAAGCTGTTCGTAATTGTAATACCTATCTACGAGGGCGGTTCAGAAAGTAACCTCTGATTGGTCACAGTGCGGGTTGTGGGGGGAGTAGCGACGCCATCTGTGCATTCACGCACTCAACAGGTCAGTCGGCATCAAGCCGTGGTCGAGTGAACGTCGTACCTGCGCTAGTTTAGTTTTTGTGGCAGTTTGAAATGTGTGCTGCAATAGAAAACCCCGCCAAATGTGAAGTGCGTGCTGTCATAAGGTTTTTTTACAGCCAAAGGATATTCTGCAGCAGCTATTCATCGTGAGCTTTGTGCCGTGTACGGACCAAGAGTTATGAGTGAAGGAGTTGTCCGTGAATGGGTACGTTTATTTAAAAGTGGACAAGAAAACGTTCATGATGAAGAGAGGAGTGGTAGACCATCATTGGTGACTGACGAACTCGTTCAGACAGTTGATGCAAAAGTTCGTGAAAATCGACGTTTCTCAATGTCGGAGTTGTCTACTGGTTTTTCTAAGACTCTCTTGTACGAGATAGTGACAGCAAGATTGGGTTACCGTAAGTTCTGTGCACGATGGGTGCCCGAAATTCTTACCGACCACCACAAAACTCAAAGAATGGCGTCTGCATTAGACTTTCTGTCACGTTATGAGGACGAAGGAGAACCATTGTTAAACAGAATCGTGACCGGTGACGAAACCTGGATTAAGTACGTGAAACCTGAGACAAAAGAACAATTAAAGATGTGGGCACATTCAAATTCGCCTACCAAACCAAGAAAAGCCTCGCAAGATTTTTCTGCCAGAAAACTGATGGCAACGGTGTTTTGGGATGCCAAAGGGGTGTTGTTGGTTGAATTCATGGAACATGGTACGACCATTAATCAAAACGTGTACTGTGAAACAATAAAAAGTTACGACGGGCAATACAGAACAAACGCCGTGGTATGCTGATTTCCGGTATCGTTTTTTTGCACGATAACGCCCGTCCTCACTCTGCTCGCAGAACGACGGCCCTTCTTGAGTCCTTCAAGTGGGACGTTATCAACCATCCACCTTACAGCCCAGACCTGGCGCCAAGTGATTATCACCTCTTCCTGCATTTGAAGAAATGGCTCGGGTCACAGCGGTTTGATGACGACGAAGAGCTCAAAGATGCGGTCACAGGCTGGCTCCAGGCACAAGTGGGTGATTTTTATGCAGAAGGAATTTCAAAGCTTGTGAAGAGATACGATAAGTGCCTCAATCGCTATGGAGACTATGTAGAAAAATAGTGCAAAGATGTAGTTGTAAGATGTATATATTAAAATATTTTTATTTAACTTGGTGTATTTTTTTAAATCAACCGGAGGTTACTTTCTGAACGGCCCTCGTATTTAGTTGAATTTACGGCTTTTAGATTAGACTGAATTATCGTGCAACCGAAGTTTGAGTTCCTTTTAGCACTCATGTGGATGACCTCGCACTTTCGTTATTTAGGGTCAACTGCCATTTTTCGCATCATTCAGATATTTTTTCTAAATTGTTTTGCAGTTTGTTTTGATAGTCTGATGACTTTGTCAATAAACAACAGTGTCATCTGCAAACAACCGAAGACGGCTGCCCAGATTGTCTCCAAAATCGTTTATATAGATAAGGAACAGCAAAGGGCCTATAACACTACCTTGGGGAACGCCTGAAATCACTTCTGTTTCACTCGATGACTTTCCGTCAGTTACTACTAACAGTGACCTCTCTGACAGGAAATTGCAAATCCAGTTACATAACCGAGACGATATTCCATAAGCACGCAATTTCACTATGAGCTGATTGTGTGGTACAGTGTCAAAAGCCTTCCGGAAATCCAGGAATATGGAATCGATCTGAAATCCCTTGTCAGTAGCACTCGGCATTTCATGAAAATAAAGAGCTAGTTGTGTTTCACAGGAACGATGTTTTCTAAACTCATGTTGACTGTGTGTCACATTGTGTGTGTGTGTGTGTGTGTGTGAATCTAGGTTATTTCGGTTTATTCCCCCAAACCGCCTTCCACTTCTTTAGAAGGTGACTTACTTGGAATTTGCAGCCACTCTTCTCTACTGGATAGCCAGCTGCTGGAAACCCTCTTGACTTATTCTCCGTAGAATAACACTAGGTACAGGAATTTTTAGACTCTTTCTACTTATGAAATAAGTAGACATACAAACTTTACTTTTCGTCAATTAATGATGTATTTAACCTCCATACACAATAAAACTCTCACCTTTCAGATAAATATGTAACTTCCTGTAAGTATCTCGTACAGCCGAACGTCAGAAACAAATTGAGTTACAGTTAAAAGAAAGTTGGCTTAGATACCATAACTTTTCTTAACATGAATCAGAACATAAGTCTTGCCTTTAGCAAGGTTACATTAAGAGTTTTTAAGAGTTCTATTTCAACAGTCTTTGTTTTAATGACAATAGTCAATGATGTGAAAAGTTCAGAGCTGCATATAAACTCCACGGTTCTTCCTTACACACCCACTAAAACATCTATGGATTGCCCGACAGGTACTTGTCAGTGCTGTTCGTCCGCCACATCTACTTTCTTCCCGTGGCTGATTTTAAACTTGCACACAGACATGTGAGGCGCAGTAGGTAGGATTCTACCATCTCACACTCATATCCAGAATATCGTGTGTTCGAGTTGGTAGAAGGCTTAGTGGTTCTAGAATGTACACAGAAATTCTCGAACATGTGATATTTTATACATAATCATTATGCAAAGAGTATCACTCATAACACCATTTCATATCTTAACAGTACACACGTCTTATATATGTTTATATACGTATCTTTCCTTCCAATAACAATTCTGTCCTCTCTTGAACAATCTTTCACTTATTGTTTTTCTACTCTTTTTCTTATTTTAGTTTGGTATTAAGACATGAGCATTTACTCGTGGTTTTAGTCAGCATTACTAATATTTAGAAATTGTGATTAATTTTTTTTAATATGAAAGTGTTCTTTTGACACACATTTGTTTCCACTAAACCTAATAATGCTAGTCGTTCATAGAATTCACACTTCCCAGAATAATTCCTATAAAATTTGTGACTTTTGTCACGATGCTGTCTCCTTCTCCTAGGATCAGCACCTATTCCTTGCTTGTGGGTTGACCTTACGAGAGCACTTCCTCTCCATTCTGGTAGGGTACGCCCCTTACAAAACACCCCTATTTTTGAGGCCACAGATCGTCCTATCTCCACGTAGGTACGCCTGCCCTTTATACTTAGTGAATGCCGGGTACGCTCCCCTTATCCTTTGAGTAGGCCTCACAGTTCATTACCCTAGTATACATTTCTATGTATACCATAATTATCTTCTGGTAAAGACAGATTTATATCTTAAACATCACATTCATTCTTTAATGTGTTATTTACTTCCAAGAGCCCTCCTCTAGTTATCAACTTCTATATTTTCAAAAGATACTATGTCTACATATACTATTTACGTCACACAATCCTTCAATTCATTATAGTACTTATTGCACTGTCGTTTCTCAGTGATCAACATGACTAATTCCTTCCTTACTTTTGTTTTCTTTCTTTGCTCACGCCTCTTTCTTATTTATCCATTACTCATTACTACTTTATATATGCTTTTTCTCTCCTTGCGCATGAGTTCATTGTGCCTATTGTAATAAAAATTTAGAACTGCTACTGTTCTTTGTTTTTGTGTACATCTTGTAATGTACATTCAATGTAGAACCGTCATAGCTTCCTATATATAGGTGCATATCTCCATATGTACACATTTTCCCCTACAGCACCTGGTGGTTCTCACATCGTGACAGGCTTTGTTTTATGCAATTTAATGTTCATGTAGAAATGTATATTTGTGTATATGCGGATGTGTGTTTGTGTAGTCTGATTTTTCGGCCTTCTTATCTAAAGATAAGATTTAGGTCTCTAGTAAACACGGAAATAAGGAAGGAACACGGAAATAAGGAAGGACTTCAGCAATAGAAGTTCGTGGATATGAAAAGAAGGGGAAAAAATAGACAGGCCCTCAAATGAGAAGTAAGAAAAGAAAAAATGGATGTGGATGCTACAATCGAAGAAGAAAAATAAGATAGCCCCAATGACAGGAGACCCTTCCAACCTCCCTTTCCTAGGATCCCTACCCCTCAGGTAATTGAGACACCGGAGGTGGTCTGGTATTAAATCATCCCCTACAGAATGTACTTGTCCCACTTTCACCCTTTGAGGTCCCCAAAGGAAATCCTAGCAACCCTATGGAAATGGAAAGTGATGAAAAATCAGGCACACTTGTTTGTGAGGGTTGTTTGAAAGGTGTGATGTGTGTTTTGTGTTAGTCATCATTTACCTGTTCTTATAAATCATGCTTTTAGCTACAGTACCCACCCCTTTCAAAATTTATACAAACCCTCCCATCTATATCACATCTCATAAAAGGTATAAAATACTCTATACAAAATAGAAAATCTATACACTAAGGGTATAACAGTTGTTCAGCTAGTCACATCATATTATATTTTCCACAAATATAATACTCTATTCAGTTTATTTCGTCTAGATATCACTTTTTCTGTGATTCTGTTAAGTTGTTCTCTATTTTATAATCATATCTGATTTTCTAAGCAATAAGATTACAGAATAGTTCTAGATTCTAAAGGAATTCAGTGCAGGAAAACTATTTTCGAAAAAACAGCGAAAACAACTCGGGATCCGTCGGTCGTTACTCCGCCCATTAACTCAGATTGTTAATGTCCGGGGGGGGGGGGGGGGGATATACAATTTTACATCCTTTACATTGTATTTCCCCTTCTTTAATCCAGTTGTGGTATCTACTAAAAATAACGTCTTGGGACGGACCACGGTTTGTAGCCGGTACGGTCCCTCGTATTTTTGGAAAAGCTTATCAGTCTCTTTCTTCAGAGTAGAGCTGTGAAGATGTTTTATAAGAACGAGGTCGTCGACTTGGTACTGAGGTTCCATAGCCTGTTCGTTATGTTTACTTACTCTTTGTAGCGCCTTTTCAATTAAATTCTTAGAAACTATTTCACGATTTACTTCGTAATTGACACTAGATTGTTCGAGCCAATTAAAACACTTAATTAGGAGTTCTCCTATGAAAGGTTTGCCTATAACTTCTGAAGGTGTCAACCCGCTTGGTAGATGGGGTAATTCATTTAGGATAAGTTCAAAGTCCTTAATTTTTGTTGCCCACAAAGTATATTTTTCATGGCAGTATGTATGACATAATTTTCCAATTTCCTTGATCACTCATTCACACAGATTTGATCACAGGTTATAATTGGATATTAACACTTGTTGAATATTTTCCCACACTAGGAATTCTCTAAATTCATTACTCACAAATTGTGGTCCGTTATCCATAAGAAACTGTTTTGGTTTACCTACTTCTAGAAAGTATTGTTGTAAACAGTGTATAACCATATGTGTATTTGCTCTGTTTAATAGGATATAGTTTAACATATTTTGATTAGCATTCTATTATAACCAAAATATGATACTCCTCCCCTTTCTTTGTGGAATTGATCCAAAAAAAATCTGCCGCTGTGAGGTCATGTAATGACTTGGAAATGGTAGGATACATTTTGTATTTCACGTGAGTATTATTCTCTTTTACTTTCTGGCAAGTTTCACAGGTTCTAATCAAACATGCTAGTTTATGACCTAGTTTCTTGAAATAATAAAATTTATTCATATAGGATATACATTTTTTGATTCCGAAGTGTCCATATCCTGTGTGAACATACCACACAAGTTTGTCTTCCATTGCCTTCGGTATACGTAAGAGCCATCGCTGTGATGTTACGCTGTCTCTCCAAGACAAGTTATGATTATAATTTTCAATTTTCCTAATTGACCAGGAAGTAACGAGTTCTGGATACACATAGAAAATAATGTGAAATAATGATCGTAATGGACATTTCCTGTTATTCTTTGAGCCATTTCCTTTACCATGGTGTTCGGATATTCTGCTGACATAAAATTAATGGCAAAAACCATGCCGGGCCCTTCTGTACATTTCAATTCTTCCATTCCTACGGGTAGCCTTGATAAAGCATCAGGTATAATATTTTCAGAACATTTTCCGTAGGCCTATTGTATCTTAATACTGTATTCCTGTAGAAAAAGCATCCATCGTGTCAGCATACTGTGTAGTAATCGACTACTCATTAGAGAGGATAAAGCTTTGATGATCTGTATAAATATGGATTTCTGATACCCATACTAGTGTTTGAAACTTTTGAATACTCCACACATTCGCCAATAGTTCCTTTTCAGTAGCTGTGTAATTTAGTTCATGCTTACTTAGGCTACAGCTAGCAAATCTATGGTTCTGTGTTCTAAATTACTTGGATCCCATTCTCCTTGGAAAGGGTGGAAGGCAACACCATAATCAGATGCATTTGTTGAAAATTTAAACGGTTGGTCCATAACTGGATGATGTAATATGGGTGACTCAGCAGGCACTCTTTTTAACATTTTCAAATGCACCATTTGCACCTTGATCCCAAGTCCATGGTACTCCCTTTATTATTGGAGGTAAAATTCTCGGGTCATTTAACTCTTGCCCTTGTACATACTGTCAATAGTATCCGGCCATACTTGTAAATCCTTTTAATTGTCTTACATGTCTGAGGCGCAGTCATTCTTTGATAGCTTTTTTGCGTTCGGGGTCCAGTCTAATTCCCTTTACCCCTACAATATGACCTAAGAACTTAAGTTCTTGGCATGCGAAAAATGATTTAGACAGCTTCACCTTAATACCTTTTTCTTTAAATTTTTTAGTGTCTTTCACAAAGTTAGACAATGTTCCTCCCAATTAGCTGATATTATTACGATATCGTCTACATATATTATCAAATCCTTCAAGAAGTCCCTCCCTGTTGCTTCATTTAATGCACGTATAAATACAGACACAGAGATATTAAGTCCAAATGGCAATACATTGAAATGATAGGGTTTTCCATCAAACCAAAAGATTATATTTTTTTGAATCTGGATGTATTTTTATCTGCCAATATCCTGAGGTCAAGTCCATTGTGCTAAAGAATTTTGCCTTTTCAAACTTGGATAACAATTCATCGATATTAATAGTCGATCTGTCTCCGTCTGTGTACGTCAATTCAATGTACGACCGTCTAAGACTAATCGTACCCCTCTTGCAGCTTTCTTCACTACAACCAGAAGATTATTCATTACACTGGAACTTCGTACTATAATATTATCATCAATCATTTTGTTACTCTTGTCCCGAACTGCTTCCTTCAAACACACTGGTATTGGATACGGTTTGCGAAAGAATGGAGTGTCATCTTACGTTTTGAACTTACAGATATAATCACTGATGTTAACCTGGACAACCGAAAAACACCATTTCATAATCCATTAAAGTTTTACAGACATCTCGTCTTTGTTGGTCAATTAATAATAGGGATTTATTAGCTTTGTCTTGTATATTAGTTCAATGTGTTGCTTGATCCATCGATTTTTGGTGATAATTGTGCTGTAGCTGTTAATCGTAGACACTGATACTCAGTTGTTTGTTCCTCAATGCGGCTGTTTGTCACAAATGGTGTCCAGCATCTACTGTCCCCTCTACAAAAACAAAGATGATGTTCATCAAAGTTTAAGATGACTTTAAACTCCAACCAATCTAAACCAAACACTACATCTCTATTAATATTCTCTACTATTAACAGTGTTTGACGCAATAAGATATTTCCAATACTGCTGTTCACTTGAGTTTCATATTTTACGAGTTTAGTTTTTGTTCCCGTTATCCCCATTATGTATACTCCAGTCACTGGCAATAATGGTAAATGCTGTTTATTCTGTATCTACTTAAAAATTGCATTTGAGATGAGTGATACCTCACTCCCTGAATCTATAAGTATGTTAGCATCAGAAGTTTCCACTGTCCCTGCTATTATAGGTTTTGTGTTATTATTAGCTTGGTTCTTCAAGCAGCAACTATTCCTTTGTGGGATTGGTTACCGAAATGAAACACTACATTCCCATTCTGTGTTTTATGGTTACTCAGTACAAATTCTTGAGAAGCTACCGTATCTAAATTTGAAGGTGAATGCTTCTTTTGATAATTGTCATTACAACTTTTCTTACTGTACTGGTGTATTTTTGCTAAGTTTGCCTCGTGCTTTTTAAAATTATTTCCACTATTTCTTTTATAGTTCAAACTTTCACTTTAGTGTAAAGTTTCGTTGCAGTCCTTAAAAGTGTGTCAACAAAAGAAATAACTCCTCTAAAATTTTCCAGCCACTACACAAGATGTCTTTTTCTCACATAGATTGGCAAGCATTTTAATTAAAATACGTACTAACCCTTCTTCTTCCATTGGCTTACCTAAATACTTTGCTCGTGTTAAATACCAATCGAAATATTTCCTCACAGTACCCCAAGTATTAATATAACATTTTGGGTCCCATGGATCTGATATTAACTTTTCTTTAGCACTGGCAGACTAGTACTTCTCTTTAAATTTCTTTTGAAAGTCTCCCCAAGAGGAAAAATTCTCAGTATTTACTGTTCCCTATTCTGAGCCTTCCCCTAGTACAGGGCTTAACAACTGGCCAGTTTTGAGCGCGAGTACTCGCGTCTGCTCAGGCACGTGCTCGCGAGCAGGTGCAAGGTCGCGGAGTAGGGAGGGAGGGGAAATGCGCGCGCGCGTTTGAATGTGATCCCGCGTTCTTAGCAAATTTAACTAGCCATCTGAATGCTTTGAACATTTTACTACAAGGTAAAGATCTGCTAATTACTCATTTCATAGATCGAATATGAGCTTTTAAAATGAAATTGACACTTTGGGTGAGTCAGCTGGAAACAGGAAACCTAGCTCATTTTCCTAAATTATCATCCATGCAAGATTTTCACAAAGACTGTGAACGTTATTCACATAGTTTAGTT
Source organism: Schistocerca americana (assembly GCF_021461395.2). NCBI lineage: Eukaryota > Metazoa > Arthropoda > Insecta > Orthoptera > Acrididae > Schistocerca > Schistocerca americana. The sequence goes on along the minus strand of NC_060129.1, from coordinate 149,422,298 downwards.
GATCAGCGCTTTCAAGATCTGACAGCACTAGACAGTGATTTTGATCTGTTCTCTTCATATTCAGCGAATATTTAAGAGATTCGTCCTAAGCTGCAGCAAGAAATTATTGACCTGCAGTGTGACAGAGAATAGAGACAAATTTCAGAACAAGAAAAACATTTTTGAATTCTACAGACACTTCCCTCAGGATAGATTTCCTCGTTTGCACAAACTGGCGGCTACAATAATATCAATGTTCGGTTCCACGTATGTTTGAGAACAACTGTTCTCTGCAATGAAATGTAACAAGACGCGCCTGAGAAACGCATTGTCTGATCGAAATTTAAACTGCACGCTGCGCCTAAAATGCACAAGAACAATTACTCCGAACATAGACGCAATTGTAAAGGGCAAAATGTACAAGATAACCGAGAATCCCACACTTCAGTAACACCTTTTATTGTGTAACAGTTCACAAATTAATGCGAATGTAGAGGCATACACTAAGCTAATAAAATTATGTGGCATGTGCACATTCTCCTTTATTTGTTTCATTTGTCGCAGTAATAATTCGTGAGTGATATTCCTGCAGGTGGCCGCAGATTTACATTGACCAGCGGCAGCTGTTGTGTGCCCCACGTGACTTTCCCCACTCTCCGCTCTGGTCCGATAGTGGGGGTAGCGTGCTCGCGCTGCTCCGTGCTCGCGCCTTGCTGCTCACAGCTTGCTCCGCGAGCACGTATGTTGTGAATCCCTGCCCTAGTAGATACCCCACAGCAAATTCAATCTTCTTGGAATCTTCTCAATTTTTTGGTAAAGCTTGGGTAATTCTTTTTAAGAAATGGATCGGATGTACCTCTCCATCTGGCATAAATTTAGGGAATTGTCTAGATAACCCTGAATTAGCTCCCCATTGCAAATCAATCACCTCGTCACTAGTTAATACAACATTAGGCGAAGTTACCCCTTTTTCTACTTTATCTTGGATAAGCTTTATTTCTCTCCATAGGTCGTCCATACCCTTCCTGGTATCATTGAGTCCGAAAAAGGAATAGGCAATTCCGGCTGTTATTCTCTCAGTAACCTTTTGATCTATAATTTCTCCAAGTTGTTCCTCCAAACTAATTAATTTATATCAGAGTTGGCTATTTTCTGATTGAAATTTCTTTCTACATTATCTACCTGTCTATTGACACCTGTAATTTGCGATTGAATGACTGGCATTCATTTATTCTGCTTACCTACACTCTCTTTCAAAGTATTCAACCCCTGCCTTAAATCATTGTACTTAATATTGCACATGTTTTCAAAAGATCCAAACTTTTCAATTAGTTTGTATTCTGCATTATTACATTTGCTCTCAGTGTTAAATTCTAACCTTTTCAATAAATCTTGAAAAGTGTCATTCTGTTTCTGACTAATGACAGTAAACATATGATTTATATGAGTGGTCAAAAAAATTTGTCAGCTTGTTCTTTAAATCTACTTTTAAATTCTCTACTTTATGACTTATTGCATCAACTCGGTCTTCAAAGTACCCATGCCTTAGCATAGATTACTAAATTCTTTGCTTTGGTATTTAACAAACCTAAATTTGTCGTTTGAATATTTAGAGCTCTGAGCATGTAATTGAGAATTTACTAAGTCTAGTTCTTTACTTAGTTGCAGTCTTAGCATTTGAGAACTTAATGAGTTTAACTTAAGTTTCTGAGCTGTGATTAAGTTTATCAACTCAGCCTGGTCAGGCACTTCTTTGGTAATTTGAGTTTCCCCAAACTGTTGTATATTTTCCATACTTCTATATGCCTTAGCTCTTTTAAGCATTTAAAACTAACTTTAATTATGATAATTAAACAATAAAAGTTCACTCAACAGTATATTTTATCGCTTCATACTAAAGTAATCTGGTTTTGTTTCACACTCACTTGTCGTAGAATTCGCGTTGCATAGGAGAGCGGATGTGGAGACAGGTAGCACCAGTGAACATCAGCTGACGTCGGCGTCATCGACCGTCACGGTTAAGCCCTAATCTTCCTTTTTGCTGTGAGCAGAACAGCTGGGATTTGTATACCATGTCATGTGCCCTCTGCCTGCCAGTACTAGAGCTCTTTCCATTTCGATAGGTGGCCAGGCCCATACTCAGTTTACACTATCTGCCGGATGTTAAATGTGTTATTTCATTCTGTTTGTATGTTCTGCCCTTCTTGTCACTTCCTAATGATATGCTTTGCATTAGTCATAAGGAAATAGTCAGACTTGGGAAAGTGACTAACTGGGTTTTTCCTCAGTGATATTACTGCTGCTTCTCAGCGTCTGGTTCCTTGTTATAATCTGGTTTAATGACAAGGTCGAAATAAATGAAATTTTCACTCGAAATGACATTATTCAGCATAAACTGGTGCAGTTTGATGGAAGATCGTGTGATTGGTCCTTTCACTTTTGTAGAAAAAACAATAAACAGGGACATTTGCTGTGGCATGTTGAGAGTACGTCTTTCCCTAAATGGATGATGTTGAGGCAGAAAAGGGGCTTGTGTTTTTCCAACAAGATGGCACCCCACCTCATTATAGTAACCACGTGTGTGCAGCTCTTGAGACTCGCTTTCCAAGAAGGTGGGTAGAAAGGGCTGGCCCAATACCTTGGCCACCACAAAGCCCAGACTTAACCCCACTGGACTTGGGGCCACATAAGAAATGCTGAAACATTGGTGAATACATGGTAATAAGTGGAATATCGTCTCACCATGTGCAGGGCAACAAATGGATCCCAAGTTGAAGTCTACTAACATTAAACAAAACTTGACGGAATTCTTTTTCATGATATGTACTCACTGATGTAATTTTTCATTTATTTTCCCATTAAATTTATACTTGAAATGAGGGAGTTCTTTTTCAAACGGCCTGTATAATAACCAAAAGAAATGCTTTTATATTTATGAAAACACACAAAATTATGAATCTGTAAAGGGAGGACAGGGCTGTAAATGAACTTTAACAGTATATTTTATAGAAATAAGTCAATTTACACAATTCCACACAGCCCACCATTTAAAACAAAAAATGCTCTACATGAAATGTGCAATATTCAAGTGCACACACTTGCTTTTCTGATTTCTAATAACAGCTCCAGTTGCAGATAATCAAGTAAAAGTCGAAGAATGATCTCCTAAGATTATTTCATCAAATCCACAGAATTAATTGCGTAACGTGAATCGAGCTAACCGACAGACAAGCACAAGCACAGTGGAAAAAAGAGAAGAGCAGTGCAAAAAAGAGAAAACAGTGTGGTGCCCTTGTTTATACTAATTACACCCTATGATTTTTGTATGGTTATCAATTTATTATCCAGAGATGTCTGGCATAGTTACATTACCTTGGATAAATTTTGTGTAAAAGTTGGGAACATTACACTCTCCAATTCTGACTCACACACAATGTGAAGTTTTGTACATGTACATAGTCACTGCACATAAAAGCTAGTCATTTTTAATTTACTGTTTTCACAGAGTAATTAAATATCATTTTCCGTAAGATTTCTGTGCTTGCAACTGCCTAATGTACAGCCCTCAATCTCACACACCGATAACTGATAACTTGTCACTGTCACCATTGTTTTTCTGATGAGAGTGGTGGATCGCCAGTTGAAGGCAGTTGAAAGTTAACTATATATTCATAGAGAAAATCACCTATATTTTGCCTGTAACATCAGTTCCAAATTTTGTGGAGCATATGCACATAACTCAGAATTTCCAACACTTCTACATTAATTTTCTTTCTTCTAACTCTTGCAAATATTGTATGAAATATTGGTATAATATTCCAAACATGCAGTTTTTGTGTATCACAAACATAAATCAAATATATTTATTGACAGCTCTAAGTAGCAGTCTGCCTTTGTTATTAGATTAAGTAGCAGTCTGCCTTTGTTATTAGATTAAGTAGCAGTCTGCCTTTGTTATTAGATTAAGTAGCAGTCTGCCTTTGTTATTAGATTAAGTAGCAGTCTGCCTTTGTTATTAGATTAAGTAGCAGTCTGCCTTTGTTATTAGATTAAGTAGCTGTCTGCCTTTGTTATTAGATTAAGTAGCTGTCTGCCTTTGTTTGTAGAGAAAACGGCCGTAGTTAGGATGAGGCCTGCTTAATATCACTGTATTTTGAGGCCTGCTGTACATATTTAATTGGGCAAACAGAGGGGAGGAAAAATTAGTGTACTACTGATGTCAGCGTAAGAATATTGCCACGGTGGTAGACCGAAAACTGCAGGAATCTCTCCATAGTAGTTTCCTATGCTTATGGTATGTTTTGTAAAATACTAAGTCTAACAGTTGACATAAGTTTGTCAGATCAGAAGGAATCTGAAATAGCAGTACATCTTTGTCAGTGAGAGTTTGAAGTGTGGCTTATGATGATTAAAAGTGTACGGCCTTAGTAAGAAACTAGGAGATAGGATTTGTTTTCACACAATGAAGAAAAATTGTGATGCCTTTTCTTTTCACAATTTTCCAGAATGCGATGTGTCTACCAGACGACTTTCTGTGCAGAACATTACTATTTTCACTTGTGGTGCAAAGTTTTTGGTGGGTTCTTGAAAGTAACCAACCATCCAGAATGATCATTGACAGTATTGTGGATCAGTGCGTAGATGCGGAGTGGGACTCCAGGGTCACCGCTGTAATTTTGAAAGACAGCGTTCTTTTACATTGCATTCCATTTTCAAAGTTGAACTTATCTACAGTGTACATCCAAGATTCTCTGAAACCAATGATTTTGTTGTTTGCATCTGTAACAACCATTTTACTTCATCCTGTAACCACCGCATTATCTTGTGTACTGAGGCGTTTTAACTTCTGGCTTTTCTTTTGGAGATAAGATTCTTCAGGAATATAACTATATTTATTTTTTTGCCACCAGTGGGTTTGTGGTCTATAACAAAGAGTATTTCGTTGTTTCTGACTGTCTGTCTATACTATTTAACCATTTTGCAGGCCACAGCCAGTACGCTTATCACTAACTGTGTTTCATTACCCTCTTCCTGGCTAGTAGTGGTAGTCCTCAGCACAAGCTGTAGTTTCTGTTTGTTGTGAAATACAGCATTTGTCATGAAACGTCTCGTATGTCTTTTGTGGGCCATGGGAAATATACTTACCACAAAACTAATACTTCCCTTTTTGGACTGTAGGAGATATACTTACCACCAACTTTATTGTGTTACTATGCTTTTGGGAATATGTCTTACTAATTCAAGATGTGGCCGGCATCTTTTGGTAATACATTGTACCAGGTGCGTCAAAATGACTATAGCAATGAGTTTTTCTTTGTTGAGAGATCACTACCTTTGTCACTTGTGAACTCGGAACACAATTGGTTCGTTTCTACAGTATCCCGCACTGGTGGGCTCAAGCAGAAGTTGCCAGGTTTTTTAATCTGGTACATATCAAGTCGTCTTCCCCAGATGTGTTTAGTGTCAATTCAAAGTTTGTGTAATGGCATCCTCCAACAGCACACTGAAGGACTGCCCACTGTAGTTTTAATAAATATCCAAAATAAAATGATCAGAAATTAAATATATTCAATTGATCATTATCCTAATAAGATACAAAAACAGAAAAAATTCGCTGAGTTCTTACAAAAACTATGCCCACCGAAGGGTTAAATATTTTTGTAAGTTTAACCACCATTTTGCGTAACACAATCTTCATGCATTTTATGTTGATGGCTTCTCTTGGTGTATGCTGTATCATCATATTGAGCAGCAAAAAATTCACAGGATTCCTAATCACCACTGTGGTGACATTAACGTTTTTGGATTCCAGAGTAATGTTACAGTGACAGGAGTTCAAATTTTTACCAGAAATTGAAAGAAAGTACTTCAAGAAAGTGATATTAGCTTCTGTTTTTAACAAAATCTTGAAATGACATTTCCATTCAGTGTGCATTCTGCCAAGGAATATGTTAATACACAGTAAGAGACAGATACCCCCCAATTATCGCTAGCTGCTGCTATACTGTGCGCAATCGGAGAATTCTGCATTTTCATGATGGGAAAAGATCTTTTTCAGATACGGACTTTTTCCCTGATTCTTCACTTAACTGGTCCAGTAATGATGCATAATACTCTCCAGTTATTATTCGTCCCTTTGTAAGTAGTCAATGCGGATGATTCTGCATGCATCCCAAAGACCATGGCCATCATCTTGCCAGCCAATTTCACATTCTTTTCCATCTTTGGGGTCCATTAATCTTAAAAAACACACTATTTTGATTGTTATTTAATCTCTGGAGTATAGTTGTATACCCATGTTTTTTCCACAGTTAGGTATTCAAACAGAAACCTGGCAGGATTGTGATGGCAAAGTTCCAAAATAGTCTCAGTGTTGACTGCACAGAAGCGTTTATTCTCCACTGTGAGCAAACATGGCACCAATCTTGCTGTGATCTTTTTCACAGCCAATTATTCATGCAAAGTTGAAAACACTGTACCTTGTGAGGTGCATGTGGCTTCAATTATTTTACGCACTTCCATCTGTCAATCACTCAAAATCATGTTGTTGATTTTGTCAGTTATTTTGGTGGTGGTCACGTCTGTTGGATGTCCCAAATGGAATTCATCTCGTGTGGATGTACAGCCACATTTAAATTGATTTACCCATTTGTAAACAGTTGCAACACAGGAGCAGATGTCGTGAACTTCATCCAACTCAACTTCTGATCAGTTTCACTGTTAAGCCTTTTAAATAGATGTGTTTAATCACCACTTGACTCATTTTTTCCCATGTTTTAAAATAATCGTATGCTTCTTGCTTAAATCGACTGGAACAATGAAGCTAGGTGATGGATACAGCTATAATGTAACCTCCCCTCTAGCAACAGATTGTGCTTACTACTAGCAAACTGTTTTGACGCTAAGACTGCCATCTCTTGTACTTTCTAAGGACTTAATGGCTGACCCTCATAATTGCTTTTGTCATCAGTGTCGTGCATCTGTTGCATAAAGTCCAGTTGTAATGACCATACTCATCCTCAAATGGGACGAGCTTTCAATAAGTAGTGCACACTTTTTTTTCAATCAGCCAATTTCAGTTAAAAAACACAGAATTTGCTGTGGGACATTGTCGAACATTCTTGCTTCAGCCCCTACAGTTTCATGAAGTTTCAGTAGGTGGTGACGCTATACATAACCTTCAAAATTGTGTCTGTAACGGAGATGTGTTCTGAGTAGAAAACTGCCATTGAGTTTCTTTTGGCAGAAAATCAGAGCATCGCAGAGACCTGGTAGTGAACTAAAGCGTGATGAGTCGTTTGATGACTCATCGGTCATTGTCACAACAATGTCTCGCAAACCGGTCCGATCTCCACCGTGCCGGCCGGTTGCATACAGGTGTGCTACCCACCGGAAATTAAAGAAATGACTTAATGCATTCGTCGCCACAAAAATTCAAACAAACTTCTCCTCTGTAATAATGCAAGGCCTCACACAAGTACCGAGCGAGGTGGCGCAGTGGTAAGACACTGGACTCGCATTCGGGAGGACGACGGTTCAATCCCGCGTCCGGCCATCCTGATTCAGGTTTTCCGTGATTTCCCTAAATCACTCTAGGCAAATGCCGGGATGGTTCCTCTGAAAGGGCACGGCCAACTTCCTTCCCCATCCTTCCCTAATCCGATGAGACCGATGACCACGCTGTCTGGTCTCCTTCCCCAAAACCAACCAACCAACCTCACACAAGTCTGCACACATCCATCCTACAGCCCGAATCTCGCGCCTTCAGACTTTCATCTGGATGGCCCAATGAAGAATGTGGTCTGTGGGAAGTGGTACATGGATGATAGAGGTTATTTATGCAGGAAGAAGTTGGCTCAGATGTCGATCAGCAGTATGGTACCATGCAAGCATACAGACCTTCCCAGTAAAGTGCTGTAAGGCTGTTGCATTCAATGGCGTTTATGTTGAAAATAGGGTTTTGTAGCCAAAAGAGTGGGAAATAATGTGGTGTACTGGATCCATGAATGAAAACCAAACTGCCTTCAGAAAGTAAATGTGTCGCATTGCATATCAAATACCACTCGTGATTTTGAAACACTCACCTGTTTGTCAAGTCGCTTGTTTGTTACTGTTCAGGCAAGTTTTCTAAGAAACCTGTAATCCATAAATGTGAGTTTTGCTTGCCTAGTTTTTGTACCCCTTTGTGTGTGCTTACTTTCCTTGGTGTCGTCAACATGACTTTCGGTATAGACGCACCTGTAAAAAGATCTGTTAGTGTAACTTTCACGATACTGCAAGGTAAAATAAAAGCTGGTATTTTGACAGTCTTCTTTGATGGCTCTGCCTGGGAATTCATTGGGATATTATCAAACTGTGTGCTCTTTACTTGTTTTGATGTGTACAGGTCATATGGATAGAACAGCTTACACACACACACACACACACACACACACACACACACACACACACACACACACATATAAACTTTATTGTGCTGTTTGTGCTGTGATACTTAACTAAAGTTGCGCAGCAACTTGTTGGATATGCTTGCGGAAAGATACAACTAAGCAGTGGCCTGTCAAGTGTGCGTTACTGAATACAATGTCAACAAGACTGTGTCTCTCCAGAAGCCACACTGTCAATCACTGTAGTAAACATTTGTCCCTATGCAAAGGCTTTCTATAGATGACTCTACCAGAAGACTATCTCACAGGCTTCCACTGTGAACTGTAACTACGAACAGCAACCCTGGAACTCTGTATTAAAATTGTTGTACACCAGAGCTGAATGTGAATCGTCTGTTGCTGCCTGTGGTGCCGCTTATCACAACGCGGAAGTCCATCTCATTGCCAGCAGTGCAGAGATTGCCAATTGGGCTGCAGTTGTGGTCGGCAGTGAATTTAGCGCTGCCTGTGGTGCCAGTTGGAAAATCTCAGCAAGCCAACTACGATTGCGTCTATTGGCATGGACACACATTTTCAGCAGAGTGTTTTTGTGCTTTGCCCTGAAGGATTTTATCTAGGATCACACAGTCCCTGGAATCCTGCTTACTTGTGCTTCTGGGTTTCTACTTCCTTGATCTTTAAATTGCAGGTTTCATTGTCCTCTAATGATTATTGTTTATTGTTTCAGGTGAAATAAGCCCTGCAATGATCCTGGATATTGGCGTTAAATGGGTTATTATTGGCCACTCTGAGCGAAGAAATGTTTTTGGTGAAACAGATGAAGTGAGTACTATTAATTACTTGTATCTTCCCCCTCTCTCCTCCCCCTCTCCCCCCCTCTTCCCTCCCCCTTCCCTCCCCCTTCCCCCCTCCCTCCCATAGACTAATGTTTTTTCACTATATTATTTTCAAATTCTTTTTTCAGCACATAGTTCTGCAGCCAGAATAATTTTTTTTAACAGAATTGGTTGATCACTTGTGAATGTAACATCTTAATTGCAGTGTGCTATTTGGAGCCCACCTTCCGTACTTGCTCCCCTGGCTGCCAGATTTCTGCCCCATAGCAGAATATTGTATTTATGTAAAATTATTTTTCTTACCTGTCATTGACTGTTGACAATAAACCTCACCAGGGTACAACCTTTAACGTGGTGCAGACTGTAACACACACATGTTGTGAGTACAGTGTGAGAAAGTTTACCGGCATAAAGCATAAAGAGGCATTAACCTGTTCTGTGGTCTTCATCTCTGTGTGGCTACTGCAACTTACACCCATTTGAGCCTTTTTGCTGTATTCATGTGTAGGTCTGCCTCTACAATTTTCTCCCCCTCACATTTCTCTCTGTTACTAAATTGACCACCATTGATGCCTCAGGACGTGTCCTATTGACTGGTCCCATCTTTTGATCAAGTTGTGCCAGCAATTTTTTCCCTCAATTTCATTCAGTAATGAGTCATTAGTTTCTCATCTACCCATATTCTTCTATAGAACCACATCTTGAAAGCTTCTTTTCATTCCTTGTCTAAACTTTGTATCATACACGCTTCACTATTATACAGGGTGGTCCATGGATAGTGACCGGGCCAAATATCTCACAAAATAAGCGTCAAACGAAAAAACTACAAAAAACGAAACTCATCTAGCTTGAAGGGGGAAACCAGATGGCGCTATGGGTTGGCCCTCTAGATGGCGCTACCATAGGCCAAACGAATATCAACAGCGTTTTTTAATAGGAACCCCATTTTTTCTTACATATTCGAGTAGTATGTAAAGAAATATGAATGTTTTAGTTGGACCACTTTTTTCGCTTTGTGATAGATGGCGCTGTAATAGTCACAAACGTATAGGTACGTGGTATCACATAACATTCCGCCAGTGCGAACGGTATTTGCTTCTTGATACATAACCCGTGTTAAAATGGACTGTTTACCAATTGCGGAAAAGGTCGATATCGTGTTTATGTATGGCTATTGTGATCAAAATGCCCAATGAGCACATGCTATGTATTCTGCTCGGTATCCTGGACATCATCATCTAAGTGTCCGGACCTTTCGCCGGATAGTTTCGTTATTTAAGGAAACATGAAGTGTTCAGCCACATGTGGAACGTCAACCACGACCTGCAACAAATCATGATGCCCAAGTAGTTGGTTTTAGCTGCTGTCGTGGCTAATCTGAAAATCAGTAGCAGACAAATTGCATGAGAATCGGGAATCTCAAGAACGTCGGCGTTGAGAATGCTACCTCAACATCGATTGTACATGTACCATATTTATATGCACCAGGAATTGCATGGTGACAACTTTGAACATTGTGTACAGTTCTGCCACTGGCAACAAGAGTAATTACGAGACAATGACAGATTTTTTGCACGTGTTCTATTCAGCAATGAAGTGTCATTCACCAACAGCGGTAACGTAAACCAGCATAGTATGCACTATTGGGCAACGGAAAATCCACAATGGCTGTGACAAGTGGGACATGAGCGACCTTGGCGGGTTAATGTATGGTGCGGCATTATGGGGAGGAAGGATAATTTGCCCCCATTTTATCGATGGCAATCTAAATGGTGCAATGTGTGCTGATTTTCTATGTAATGTTGCGCCGATGTTACTACAAGATGTTTCACTGCATGACAGAATGGCGATGTACTTCTAACATGATGGATGTCCAGCACATAGCTCGCGTGCAGTTGAAGCAGTATTGAATGTCATATTTCATGACAGGTGGATAGGTCATCGAAGTACCATACCATGGCCCACACGTTCACCGGATCTGACGTCCCCGGATCTCTTTCTGTGGGGAAAGTTGAAAGATATTTGCTATTGTGATCCACCGACAACGCCTGACAAGATGCGTCAGCACATTGTCAATGCATGTGCGAACATTACGGAAGGCGAACTACTCACTATTGAGAGGAATATCGTTACACGTATTGCCAAATGCATTGAGGTTGATGGACATCATTTTGAGCATTTATTGCATTAATGTGGTATTTACAGGTAATCACGCTGTAAAAGCATGCGTTCTCAGAAATAAGTTCACAAAGGTACATGTATCATATTGGAACATCCGAAATGTTCAAACGTACCTATGTTCTGTATTTTAATTTAAAAAACCTACCGGTTACCAAATGTTGGTCTAAAATTGTGAGCCATATGTTTGTGACTATTACAGCGCCATCTATAACAAAGCAAAAAAAGTGGTCCAACTAAAACATTCATATTTCTTTACGTACTACACAAATATGTAATAAAAAATGGGGGTTCCTATGTAAAAAAAAAACACGCAGTTGATATCTGTTTGACCTATGGCAGCGCCATAGCGGGCCAACCACAGCACCATCTGGTTTCCCCCTTCAAGTGAGACAAGTTTTGTTCTTTGTAGTTTTTTCATTTGACATTTATTTCGTGAGATATTTGGCCCGGTCACAATCAATGAACCACCCTGTATATGGCTATGCTCCAACCAAATACATTCAGGAAATACTTTCTACCACTTAAATTTATATTCATTGTTAACAGCTTTCTCATTTTCTAGAATACTTTTCTTGTTATTGGCAGTCTGCATTTTATATTTTCTCTACTTCGGCTATTGTCAGTTATTTTACTGTCCGTGCAGCAGAACTTGTTTTCATCTTTCAGTGTCTCATTTCCTTGATGTTAATCGTGTAACCCCTTTTTAAGATATTACACATTGCATTCAACCGGTGGTTCCAAGTCGTCCTGAGTATGTGAGAATTACTCTGTCATTGAAAAACCTGGAACTTTTAATTTCTTTCTTATGTGCATGGGTAAAAGAACGGACCCTAGTGACAATCCACAACTGTATGAAACACTTACAAAATGTATTTGCTTACTGCAAATTCCAGTGCATCAGTTGTATTAGGTATAGTAGACCACAATATAAGGATGTAGATAGTGTGGCATATGGAAGTTTGGGTTTGTCCAGGGAACATGCACAGATAGCCGAAGTTAGGGGACCACATGACAAGTGGGGAATCTGGGTTTAGTACTGTGTCATTGGGATATGCAACTGTACCTAACACAGCTGATGTCAAGGAATTCAGTCAGTGAATAAATTTCGAAGAATTTTAATTTCTTGCCCATGATTTTTGATGTACTTCCCAAATCTTGCTTTGGGTTCCTTTACTGATTGCTCTGTGTATGGACTGAATAACATGGGGGTAGGTTTCCAACCTATCTCAATCCCTTCTGAAGCACTGCTTTCTTTCCATATTCTTAGTGTCTTATAACTGCAGTCTGGTCACTGTAAAGCTTGTGGACTACCTTTTGCTTTCTGTTTTTGTCCATGATAATTTCAAAGGGTGTGTATCAGTCAGCATAGTCATAGTGGTTATCTATATTTATAAATGTTATGGATGTAAGTTTTTCTTCCTTCAAACTATCTTCTAACATGTCTTAACATCAGCACTGCCTTGCATGGTCCTACATTATCGTATGAGTAATTAAATTATGTGGTTTGCAGCTGATTGCAGAAAAATGTGCGCACGCTCTGGAGTCGGGCCTTTCGATTATTGCGTGCATAGGGGAGAAGCTGGAGGAACGCGAAGCAGGACGTACCACGGATGTCGTGTTTGCGCAGACGAAGGCAATCGCTGATAAGATAACCGACTGGAGCCGCGTCGTGCTGGCATATGAACCTGTATGGGCAATCGGCACTGGCAAGACTGCAACCCCTCAGCAGGTAAACTGTGTGTGTGTGTGTGTGTGTGTGTGTGTGTGTGTGTGTGTGTGTGTGTTTAAATTTCTGTGTCAACTAAAACAGGTAGTTAAGTTCATAAAATATTCTATCCTGCTTCCTTGGTTTGTCTGCCCACCTCATTTGTCACCAGCTAGTTAGCACAGGCTCTTTTTCCTACAACAAGCACTTGTTGATTTTGTACCCTGAACTTTGCGTTAATACCGTTCGCACAACTCGTACAAATTGCTTCGCTTGGCACCGGCAGCGCTAATTCGGACACTTGGCTTGTTGCTGGCCTTTCTTGGCATTATCGGGAGATTATAAAACGTTAAGTTTTACTAATCTCACTGTTAGTTTTCATAAGTTCACAACCCTGTTCCTTACTTTCATAAAATTTTGAAGATATACATATGTAAATAAATACAAAATTTGACTTACCAAACGAAAGTGCTGGCAGGTTGATAGACACACAAACAAACACAAACATACACACGAAATTCAAGCTTTCGCAACCAACGGTTGCTTCATCAGGAAAGAGGGAAGTAGAGGGAAAGACGAAAGAATGTGGGTTTTAAGGGAGAGGATAAGGAGTCATTCCAATCTCGGGAGCGGAAAGACTTACCTTAGGGGGGAAAAAGGACAGGTGTATATATATATATATAGACACACACACACACACACACACACACACACACACACACACACACACACACACACACACACACACACATCCATCCGCACATACACAGACACAAGCAGACATTTGTAAAGGCAAAGAGTTTGGGCAGAGATGTCAGTCGAGGCGGAAGTACAGAGGCAAAGATGTTGTTGAAAGACAGGGGAGGTATGAGCGGCGGCAACTTGAAATTGGCGGAGGTTGAGGTCTGGCGGTTAACGAGAAGAGAGGATATACTGAAGGGCACTTCCCATCTCCGGAGTTCTGACAGGTTGGTGTTAGTGGGAAGTATCCAGATAACCCGGATGGTGTAACACTGTGCCAAGATGTGCTGGCCGTGCACCAAGGCATGTTTAGCCACAGGGTGATCCTCATTTCCAACAAACACTGTCTGCCTGTGTCCATTCATGCGAATGGACAGTTTGCTGCTGGTCAGTCCCACATAGAAAGCTTCACAGTGTAGGCAGGTCAGTTGGTAAATCACGTGGGTGCTTTCACACGTGGCTCTGCCTCTGATCGTGTACACCTTCCGGGTTACAGGACTGGAGTAAACCTGTCCCACACACCCTCCCACCACCACCTACTCCAGTCCTGTAACCCGGAAGGTGTACACGATCAAAGGCAGAGCCACGTGTGAAAGCACCCACGTGATTTACCAACTGACCTGCCTACACTGTGAAGCTTTCTATGTGGGAATGACCAGCAACAAACTGTCCATTCGCATGAATGGACACAGGCAGACAGTGTTTGTTGGTAATGAGGATCACCCTGTGGCTAAACATGCCTCGGTGCACGGCCAGCACATCTTGGCACAGTGTTACACCGTCCGGGCTACCTGGATACTTCCCACTAACACCAACCTGTCAGAACTCCGGAGATGGGAACTTGCTCTTCAGTATATCCTCTCTTCTCGTTATCCACCAGGCCTCAACCTCTGCTAATTTCAATTTGCCGCCGCTCATACCTCACCTGTCTTTCAACATCATCTTTGCCTCTGTACTTCCGCCTCGACTGACATCTCTGCCCAAACTCTTTGCCTTTACAAATGTCTGCTTGTGTGTGTGTGTGTGTGTGTGTGTGTGTGTGTGTGTGTGTGTGTGTGTGTGTGTGTGTGTGTCGCGCGCGAGAGTGTATACCTGTCCCTTTTCCTCCCTAAGGTAAGTCCTTCCGCTCCCGGGATTGGAGTGACTCCTTACCCTCTCCCTTAAAACCCTCATCCTTTCGTCTTTCCCTCTCCTTCCCTCTTTCCTGATGAAGCAACTGTTGGTTGCGAAAGCTTGAATTTTGTGTGTATGTTTGTGTGTCTATCAACCTGCCAGCACTTTCGTTTGGTAAGTCACATCATCTTTGTTTTTAGATATATTTTTCCCACATGGAATGTTTCCCTATATTATATAAATACAAAATTTGTTTGTTTTGTATATTTGTTTATTTAAATTGTCGTTGGTACTCAGTAATTCTCTTTCATGTGATATGCTACAGAAAAGTCTCCAAGATGTAACGTAACTCCACAAGGCTTGCAATTTTTTTTTTTTTTTTTTTTTTTGTCATACATGGCAGTTTCTTCGTTTTGGAAATGTATTATTTGGTGTTGCTTTATGTGACCAGAAAGTCTGTCAACCGGATCATGATGAGACATGCGCGCTGTAGTGGCAACCCCCAAGTTTTGCTCAGAAGCAGCTACATGATCTTTTTATCCTCGAATCAAACACTTTCAATAAAAAATCGTGAAATTGGAGATTATTGTGTTCTGTACTGAAATATTGCCATGTATGGAATGCATTAAATAATGTATAATTAAAAAGGTACATGCAAACCTTTTTTGACCCATTTATAGTTTTTCTTTATATAGGATAACAATTAAATATTAGTCTGCCCGTTCAACTCCTTTCATGTGTTTGTTATAGTCTAATACACTTTCGAGTTTCTTTTTTCTTTTTTTTTTTTTTTTTAATTGTTTAATTGGTTTTTCTACTTTTTCTTAGTGTCGGTCAAAATGGCATTATGTATTGAAGATATCATTTGTATTGTTTTAGTTTTTGGAGTTCTCTGTATCTGCGTGAGTACTTCACCTTTCTGTTGATGACAAGCTTCAAACACATCGACTTTTGCGTGCTTCAATTTTTCCAGAAATCCTCTATTTTGCCATATCATTCCACAAACTCAAATTTTCTTTTCAAGTAACTTCACTGCAAGTTCTACACTGTTACAATAATTATCCATGTAGAGGGGGGAGGGTGGGGTCCACAGGTTCTGGGTATCAAGTCCTACTTTTGTCTGTCCATTCCACTGCTTCCACGTCATGTTGTTCCGGACATACTTTTGCTAACTCCACATCCCATGCGGAACTCGTATGGAAATCACTATCACAGTTAACAAAATCATGTATTTGTAAATCCACTTCCTCTTTATGATTGAATCCCAGAACCCGTGGGTGCGGTGCAGTACCTTTGTCTGTTCAAAAACAAATGTGTGTTTTTATTGATGCTTTGCTCTGTCACTGCAGACATCCATTTGGCAGAGTTGCAGCTTCCTCATGTGCAGCAAACAGCGCTCAAAGGTGCATTATTGTATCAGTTTTAACCATTGAGTGGAAAATGGTTTTTATGTTACACTTCTCCATTATTCTGGCAATCTTGGCTATTGGAGGCCTTTCACACAAGAGGGACACCAGGTGGTTTCTTTCGTCTTCTGTATTGTTTTCTTCCTTTCTTCCTCTTGCTCGGCTGGAGAGCATATCTTATTTGTGTCTCTGAGTAGCCATTCTTGTCAAAGATTTGTATAGATACAGTAACTTGATAGGCAGACTTTCGTTGTTGCATAGGGCTCATATTCTGTGTATCAGGATGGTGAGCTTGGATTTACGCTGTGGTCGATGAAGGCAGCTATTGGTTTCTGGGTACCATTTTCTTCCTGTAGATTGATTTTCCCTGCGTGCCATTGGGATTCTTCGTCAGAACATCTAGGAATGGTGGGTGCCTGTTCTCTTCAACCTCCATGGTGAGTCTGACATTCTGTGTATGCTGTTAAGACAGCACAGGAATTCCTTCTGTTATCTCTACCATGTGGTCAAACAAGGAATGTGTCAGAGGTAGGTAGGAGACGAGATACTGGCAGAAGTAAAGCTGTGAGTACCGGGCGTGAGTCGTGCTTCGGTAGCTCAGATGGTAGAGCACTTGCCCGCGAAAGGCAAAGGTCCCGAGTTCGAGTCTCGGTCGGGCACATAGTTTTAATCTGCCAGGAAGTTTCAAGGAATGTGTCACCTACATACCTGTAGTACGGATCAACAACTCAGGACGAGGCAAGGATATGGTCTGAATGCAGTGCCCCATAGCATCAGTACCACAATGGCTTTACGACTTTCCAAAAATATTCAGAGAGAGTTCCACTACATCCAAATAGCGAGCTCTAGAAATTTTGCAAATGTGTTGCAAAGCCAGAGACACGGCATAGCGACTGAAACCACTTGTGGATCACTATCCACACCATGTTGATAACTTGACAGAGTTTGTGAAAATGCTTAAAGTAATTTGTCTGGACAAGGGTGATCCAGACATCTTAGACATCACATATCTCTTCATGCAAGTATCACTGGAAGATTCTGTTATACTTATAGACACTTGGACAGGAGCAACTTTATGAAACTGTTGTAGCATTAGTTCTCCATCATTAGTATTCTGGAAAACTCTATGAACAGGTAGACGTATTCATCAGTTCCTGTGTAGCACCAGGCATTGCTAACCTATGCACAGGACAGTTTGAGCAAACAGCTCTCAAAACTGTACATCTGAAAACAGATGTGTTCTACTGATATATGGATGACAACATTTGTGGTTTGGGTGCATGGCAAAGAAACCACCACCTTCAGAGCATATGCAGTTACTTCAGCTTTACTATGGAGGTGAAAGAAAACAGAAGCCTGCTTTTCCAGGATATTTTGATAAAGAAGAACCCTGATGGCATGCTGGGACATTACCCAAACACCAGTGTGTGCTATCATCCAGTGTAATGCAAATCTTTGCTCACCAGCCTGGTAAAAAAATGAGAGGGCTGTATGCAACAAGGAAATTGCCTAATGAGTTCCAGTGTCTGCAGGAAACCTTTTGCAAGTGCTGCTAGTTATAAGCACAAATAAGATGTACTCTCCAGTTGAGCAAGAAGAAGAAGAAGAAAGAGAAAACTCCTGAAGAAGCCATGTGGCTCTGCAGGGCTGCTCACAGCGAAGATTGCCAGAATAACAGAGAAGCACAACATAAAAACCATTTTCCACTCGCCAGTTAAAATCGAGAATAGATTTGACTCGGTCAAAGACCAACTAGGGCTACAGGTCCTCATGTCTGCAGCATCAGCTGCGAGTGTGGTATGCAGCACAAAGGCCAGATGCCACAATGCGTCTCACAAATGTAGTAACATTTCATCCACTGTAAGGAATTAACTTGTTGTGGAATGTCTTCTCCAGTTTTTCAGGAATACCTCCATAACAACACACACTGATCATTCAAAATGTTTTGACCACTGACCTCCTATCGATATAAACTCATCCAGGTTATATTTCATCACACACGCGCTGTGAATGTAGTATCGGTGAGTGTGCTGTCCGTGTGTAGAATGGGGAAGGCATGCCATCTGTCTAAGTTGGACAGTTGGGATGGTCCGGAGGCTCAGCATTAGCATTTTTGAAACGGCACAACTTGTCGGCTGTTCGAATAGTGCTATGGTGAGTGTCCTCAACACGTGGTGAAACCACATCCAGAATTCGTGCGGCTTGCTGTGAAAGGGGGAGATGGAGATAGAACAGTAATATCTAAAAGACTTATTTTGTGCAATTTAAAAGACGCATATAAAAGTTTGAAAGCTAAATTTCTGCCCGTTAAAATCAGGTTTTCTAAATCAGCAGACCTGCGCCCTAAACACTGCTTTCTAGCTGGTTGTAGTGGAACACACACAGTATGTTTTTGCACTAGACATCAAAATGTCAAACTAATGATAGCAATCACTAAGCTCAGTATCTTAATTGGCGGAGAATTGGTCTATTTATAAACACTGTTTGGCAAAAGTGCTGTGCAATCCAGCATCGTTCCACTGCATTCTGGGAAACTGTAGTTCTTGCTTCGAAGTGACCGAATAAAATGAACACTACAAAGTGCATTTGATGATAATGTAATTGAGAATATCACTTTTTGACAGGCGGTTTCAGTAGACAAATGGAACTTTGGAAGTAATGCAGAAGACCTCATCGGTTCATTCAATTATTTTCTGAAAAACTGACTACATTAATACTCCATGATTTTCTAGTGAAGCAGCAAAGCTGTTTTCTAAATAAAATTGGGGAAAACTTCAATGAGGGCAAATGTGTTATGTGACTTCTCTCTGAGAATTACAGTTTTTTGATCCAAGATGAGGCCCAGGGTTATCATTGATCAAGCACCAGTGTATTACAAAGCAGAAAACAAAAGAGCTCACGAGTTGTCATAATTTCAGACTGTCTAGAGCATAATACCAAAGCTGTCTACCTTAGCTTTTTTTTTTAAATGAAATTTCAGATTGATGTTCAGAAGTTTTCCGGATGGCAGTGCAACCCAGCATAAAAATAAAAAGAATTTTGTAAACTTATGGTTCTACAAAGATGATTTTGCCAAAGAAACAGAATGGCATTTTTTTGCCTCTGCTTGTGGAAAAGGACCTCGTGATGGTGTTGGTGGCACTGTGAAGCAATTAGCAACTCTGAAGATGCCGTGTGACAACTAAATTCTTACTCCCCAACAACTTTTTGATTGGGCAATTAAAAACATTACATCTGAGAGATTTCTAGAAGAGCGCAAAAAGTCAATCTGTTTCCGTAAAAGGCACATAAAACTTACACGCTTCCATACCGAATGCATCAAGTACATCTAATATGTGGGTAAAGACTTGTTCAGACGTAACAGAATCTACTGTTGAAACAGGTACAAAATCTCCAGAAAGACTTATTTGAAAGACATTCATGGATATGTTGCTGCTGTCTAAGGCAAAAAAGAAATTGAAGGTACCTTCCTTTGCCCAGGTGGCCCATCACTGTCTTACACATATCCTATAAATTCAGATATTTTGTGTTTATCCATAAATGATGTTCTTTGTAAGGTAAACCTAGTAACACCAACAGGAAGAATATATCAGATTCCTGGGAATGAAACATTAGAAACAAAAGAAGTATTTAACAAGAATTTCAATCGTAAAACACACTGTTTAAATCGGGTTTTGCTCGTGACATTTGGAATGTGTGTGTCAGCATCAGATTTGAATGTGCACATAGATATATTAACAATATTATGAAAAGGAAATTTGCTACCCACCATATAACAGAGATGCTGAGTCTCCACTACATGGTGAGTAGCAACTTTCCTTTTCATAATATTGTTACATTCCATCCTGGATTTTCCATTGTTTCATAGATATATTAAGGATTGAATTATGTTATTTTTGCTTAAATCTATAAATTTTACAAAAATGTCATTTTTAATGAAATGTGAATTTTTGAAATTTTATAAAGGTGTGAACCTGTGACAGTCTCACTTTCATACTTAGGGAATTAATTAACAATAATGTGAAGCATTATACATATTATTTTTGAAGATGCACTTTTCGAGAAATCGAGAACTTAAAATTTTCCTTTATATAAAAAAGAATCATCTCGGACCCAATTGTGTTGTACATCATAGGAAAGCTTATGGAAAATGCTGCAAAATGACACCTCTCCCACCATTTTTGCTTAACTAGAAGAGTTGCTACAGCTATTTGAAATTATGGTGGTGTAGTGTAATTTTTTGATAATTTTACATTGCCTGGTTTTAATAAAATTTTTCTTAATCTATACGTTTGCTGCCTTTTTGCCAAGTTTCGTGAGAATCTGAAATGGTGATCTGACATCGCATCGGGACTGGACGCTGGCGCAGTGACTGAGCATTGCATGCCACGATGCATTGCCACCGTTCTGAGCCAAAGGTGGACTTACTGGCTATTGAGTACGTGGTCATAATGTTGTGGCTGATCAGTGTGCATAGATAGGAACAGGAAAAATTCACAAAAACAGTAACACAAAAAATGTGGCATAACAAGAAATCGGCAATTTCTACAACATATCACAAAATTTTGCCACACCAGTATAAAAACCTTATAAATCTGAGAATGGAAATTGAGCAATATGCAAGAAAAGTTATCAAATTTGGCAGAAACTAATATCAAATTTGGGGGAAAAAATATTATAGATTTTGGCAAAAATTATGCAGAATATATAAGGCACAGAATGTGGCACAAAAACCACAGAATTTGGCAGAAAGTAGCACAATATAAAAAAAATGATGAATCTGACAAAAACTCCCAATTTGGCAAAAAATAACTTCGAATTTGCTCATAAAACAAAACTCCCCCCACTTCTCATATATGGGGGCCAACTTATCACTTTTTTTTTCCTACATTTTCTCTTGTTAATATTATCTAACATAACACATCTCAAAAGAAAGCAAAATATTCACAGCGACATGCTTGGAGGGAAGATTTCTGTCCCTGTGCCACATATTCATTTTGCCTCCATAAAGAAAGCCGGGAATGTAAAAAAAAAAAAAAAAAAAAAAAAAAAAAAAAAAAACCTTAAACTCCTCTTTTTTTTTTTTTTCAAGTTTCTTGCAATGTTTGGACTACTTCTTATAAATAGGTTTTACCTGAGGCACTCGAATATCAAAATTGTTGATAAATAGTTTCGAGGCCTTGGCAATGGTGTTAGCATTTCTGGCTTCACCACTGGCACAAGGCAAACCCATAACTGTGTTGTGAGACCTGGTGCTAACGTTTTGTTTGGGAACGTGTTTCAGCCATTTTATTTGTTCATCTCTTGACAAATAGTTAGGTGGTGCTTCACTGGAAGAGGGATCGCAGCTAATCACACTAGTAGATAGAGAATCTGAATTAGTGTTGGTAAGTGTACTCACATTTCTGGGAGGAATGACGACATTACTTTTAGTGTCGAGCTGTTGGTCACTCACTGGACTTTACCACTTTCAGGAACAAAACTGGGTTACACATTTGAATCATCACTGCCATTTTTTTTAATGAGAATTTTTCAATTTCTTTCTTACTTAGTGGATGCTGACAAGCCCTTTTTAAGAATCTTTACTGTACACAGCCTGTAGAACAAGAAAATGGGAAAACCAGAAGGAGCTAATGTAAACGGCCAGGTTGTAACGCCCCCCTTTGACACAGAACTTTCTTTCATCATCAACAATCAACTGGCAAACAAAGTGATGTGATGAAACAAGTAGTAGCCTCTAGGAACATTAACTGAGAGCTACAATGAGTAGCTTATTCATAAGTAGCATACACTTGTGGATATTTTTAAAACAAAATCCATCAGAGAGGGGGAGGCCCAGCCAGTCTGTTAAAAGATCAAATATCTTCAATGTATCGTACCCACCCGCAGAGAACTTCTCCAGGAGGGTCAGTCCAGTGCACACAACAGTTCACATTCAAATCACAACTCCATCTGAAGGTTTCGTCTGTGGACAGGAATTAAACATAGGGCTATCTAACAGATCCTGAAAAATCACATCACAATATCCTGGGGTATTCTAATAATTTTAATCTTTCTGGCCTTGAGAGTTTAAAAATATTACACATTATACAGGGTGTATATGACCTGGGACAACTGGGAGATCCGGGAATTTTTCATTGTTTTAGTTTTCAGTTAAATTTTTGTGATTTTGACGGGTAAGAACCAATACCCTAACAAAGGATATTACCGTATACCGCTTCTGTAGAATAATACTGCAGCAACAAAACATGAAATAGGAGAAAAAAAAAAGAAAAAGTAAAACTTAAGTCACAAAGTAAATACATCATATACAACAATAAAACACAGTGCTCATAAAAGCGCTTGCCAACTGCAAAGTGTGTAAAAGGCTTTGGGAAGACTATACAATGCTTCCTAACAACAGATTGTCTCCGATGAGTGTGACGTCACAACTGTTTACTTTAGATTTGTTTGAGCAGTTGCGTGCGGGCTTTTGTGCATGTGCAGTTGAGTTGCGTATGAGAAGTACCTTCTCCCGCTTCTGGCTACAGACATGTGGTTGGGTGCGATTATCTAAGACTGCCCCAGTTCGGAAATATCAGAGATCCGGGGCTGATCCACAGAGCAGTCTTGAGTTGTAGTGGGGAGTCCCCACATGACCCGTGTTTACGTGTAGTGATTTTGCTGTTTCCACTTCATTCGTTGCTGTCACATTAAATGAAAACAAAACGGATATCTATGGCCATGAGCTATAAAATGAATTAAAATAAGTTTGCATAATTACGGAAGGCTAAAATATGTTGTTAGTTTCAGGTTTTATCTCCACCTTTGTGACAGTCAAGCATTAATCGCCTTGCAGAACAATGAAGTTATTTTTGTCAGTTTGCTAAAGAAATTTGGCTCTTATTAATCTTTTCCGCTGGACCAGTCAATTTATTTGAAACAATGTGTTTAATTCCATACTATGGGCTAGTTTCAACTGTTCGCTGCATTTCAAAAGATCATGTTTTCATCTTCTAGCACCTATGGCATTATGCTATAATAAAGAACCAAAGATCAGATAATACAGTACTGGTACTCAAGAAAATTTACATAATCTGGACGTACAAATGTACACTTTAAGCCGAATTATGCATTCTAATATGGTTCACAAAATTCCGATGTTCTTGGAGTATCCTCTGATGTCTTGTTTCTTTTATGGCATAGTGCAAGATCTAATGTTGTACACCTACGAACATACGGGCTTCCTGCATCATCATAGCTGCGCAAGCGTGGTGACACAGGTTTCTGGCGCTCTTTGGCAACTACTGAAACGAACCTATTTCTAACAGGTCATGGGAAAATATTGCGAATGGTTGTTTGAAAAGCGTTACTTTCAAAGTAAATGCAAGATGAATTATCTGCGAGAATGTATGATGAATTTCATAAATCACAGAGCGTTTGACTCTCATTTAAAAATCACGTCTCTGAGGACGTACCTTTAGAAAAATTTCAAGCTCACAAGATCAGACATTTATATCTTTATTAAAAATTTTACTGACACATTTGTGTGATGTACCTTAAAGTGTAACAAGCATATAAAAATCAACATTATATGTGAAAACTTAGCTTCTCTTGCAGTTTATTAGTCTTAAACACTGTGTATGTTAATGTAAACCATTAACTTTCCCTGTTTGTGTGTACGCGCTACTTAACAGTGATGTTGCTATTGGCTGACTACACCACATATCCTATGCTAGGAGATCCACTGTCATCGGCTGGCAAGATCACGTGACGAGCTATGACTGGCTACAAAAGCGCATTGCAATCTTGATTTCAATGCTTCAGAAAGTAACATGTGGCGTTTGGTGGAATTTAAATTTACACTTACGTAATACAAAATATGCAGTGTAAATGTTGCTGCACATCAAAGATCTTTTTTAAAAATATTTAGTGAGTTTGGTTTTCTAAAGGTTCGGGAAGTTCTGTGACAGTGTATAAAACCATAACCATTCAAAGGATTGATAAGTTTTACAGTTCCGAGGAAAAGTATACTGTCACTTAACACGGAAAAAGTGTATTTTCACCTGGGAAAAAGTGTAATTTTAACCGGGAAATCCGGGAATTTTTTTCTTCTTGTCCACGTATACACCCTGTTATAGTACTGTTCAAAGTTTGTCACTCTTTTTTGTCTGTGTTTTTTCTGGAGACTGAGTGCAATTGCTGTAATGTGCAGGCTCAAGAGGTGCACCAGCAGTTGCGGTCGTGGCTGTCGACGAACGTGTCCCCGCAGGTGGCGGAGCAGACACGCATAATGTACGGTGGCTCCGTCACAGGTGCCAACTGCAAGGAGCTGGCGCAGGAAGCAGACATCGACGGCTTCCTGGTGGGTGGCGCCTCGCTCAAGCCGGAGTTCGTCAACATCGTCAATGCCCGTGTCTGTTGATCGGCCGAATCGACGGGTGTGCTACACTACTGCCAGTTAACCTGTTATTCCTTTCCCATTCTTACGTTACCTTCGTACCCACACAAAGGTTTCGTTGTTGAGTTGACTTCCTGTGCATACCATCAGAGAATGTTATTCAGTGGCTATGCCATTTGCATGTATAAATCTTGCTGAAATATTAAAAAAAGTATTTATCGGACAAAATATGAGGTTATTTTCTTCCTCTCGTTCAACAGCAAGTGGTGTAGTGTATTCACTGTTTTGTTGTGTCTAGTCTTAGATTCTTTTTGGAATCTTGAAGTTATCAGACAGAAAATGCAGCGAGCAAAAGGTTGTCTTACCATTGTACAGAAACCATACCGAAATTGAGTTGAGCAACATGAGAGGAAGACAGGCAGACAGATTTTTAACCAGTCACCTATGTTACTCATTCTGTACACAGTGAGCAGTATAAAATGGAAGTATAAATAAATCTTAGCCTGGCAGTGACATTGTAATTGTTGGAATCAGCAAAGGACAAGGGATCAGCAGTACAGTAAATCCCATTAGCAACAGAAGAGATTGTTAGTGATGTTTTTCAAATAATCAAGCTTTTCGCTGAAAATTGACTGTCCCAAATTTTTGAGAAAATGCACTATGTTCAGTTATGTACAACAAATAGTCATACCAACAACCAATGTAGCACGTGAATAAAAGTGGTTAGACAGAGTAGAATAGACCAAATTTTTGGGTGCACATATTGTTGGACATTTGAACTGGAAGAATTGTATTACTGAGCTGCTCAAACAGTTAAGTTCATCTACTTTTTTCTTTATATAATTGCTAGTCTTGGGAACAAACGAATGAACTTTCCGACGTATATTCACATTTCCACACAATGTCATATGGAATAATTTTCTGGAGTAACTCACCACTTAGAAAAAAGTATTGATTGCCCAAAAATGAGAAGCAATAATAATGTGGTGTTCACCCATTGTCATCATATGTAGGTACCTCTTCAAGGAGTTAAGCTTTTTAACTGCACCATCGGAATGTATAGGTTGACGAATGAAATTCATCCTAAGTAATCCACCAAATTTTGAGAAGAATATGATGTTGTTGTTGTTGTTGTTGTTGTTGTGGTCTTCAGTCCTGAGACTGGTTTGATGCAGCTCTCCATGCTACTCTATCCTGTGCAAGCTTCTTCTCCCAGTACCTACTGCAGCCTACATCCTTCTGAATCTGCTTAGTGTATTCATCTCTTGGTCTCCCTCTACGATTCTTACCCTCCACGCTGCCCTCCAATACTAAATTGGTGATCCCTCGATGTCTCAGAACATGTACTACAAACCGATCCCTTCTTCTGGTCAAGTTGTGCCACAAACTCCTTTTCTCCCCAATCCTATTCAGTACCTCCTCATTAGCTATGTGATCTATCCATCTAATCTTCAGCATTCTTCTGTAGCACCACATTGCGAAAGCTTCTATTCTCCTCTTTTCTAAACTATTTATTGTCCACATTTCACTTCCATACATGGCTACACTCCATACAAATACTTTCAGAAACGACTTCCTGACATTTAAATCCACACTCGATGTTAACAAATGTTTCTTCTTCAGAAACGCTTTCCTTGCCATTGCCAGTCTACATTTTATATCCTCTCTACTTCGTCCATCATCAGTTATTTTGCTCCCCAAATAGCAAAACTCCTTTACTACTTTAAGTGTCTCATTTCCTAATCTAATTCCCTCAGCATCATCCGACTTAATTCGACTACATTCCATTATCCTCGTTTTGATTTTGTTGATGTTAATCTTATATCCTCCTTTCTTCAAGACACTGTCCATTCCGTTCAACTGCTCTTCCAAGTCCTTTGCTGTCTCTGACAGAATTACAATGTCATCGGCGAACCTCAACGTTTTTATTTCTTATCCATGGATTTTAATACCTACTCCGAATTTTTCTTTTGTTTCCTTTACTGCTTGCTCAATATACAGATCGAATAACATCGGGGAGAGGCTACAACCCTGTCTCACTCCCTTCCCAACCACTGCTTCCGTTTCATACCCCTCGACTCTTATAACTGCCATCTGGTTTCTGTGCAAATTGTAAATAGCCTTTCGCTCCCTGTATTTGACCCCTGCCACCTTCAGAATTTGAAAGAGAGTATTCCAATCAACATTGTCAAAAGCTTTCTCTAAGAAACGTACGTTTGACTTTCCTTAATCTTTCT
This sequence comes from Schistocerca americana, assembly GCF_021461395.2. Taxonomy (NCBI): domain Eukaryota; kingdom Metazoa; phylum Arthropoda; class Insecta; order Orthoptera; family Acrididae; genus Schistocerca; species Schistocerca americana. Next base: position 149,395,333 of record NC_060129.1, on the reverse strand, counting down.
TCTAAGATAAGTCGTAGGGTCAGTATTGCCTCACGTGTTCCAACGTTTCTACGGAATCCAAACTGATCTTCCTCAAGGTCAGCTTCTACCAGTTTTTCCATTCGTCTGTAAAGAATTCGCGTTAGTATTTTGCAGCTGTGACTTATTAAACTGATAGTTCGGTAATTTTCACATCTGTCAACACCTGCTTTCTATGGGATTGGAATTATTATATTCTTCTTGAAGTCTGAGGGTATTTCGCCTGTCTCATACATCTTGCTCACCAAATGGTAGAGTTTTGTCAGGACTGGCTCTCCCAAGGTTGTCAGTTCTAATGGAATGTAGTCTACTCCGGGGGCCTTGTTTCGACTTAGGTCTTTCAGTGCTCTGTCAAACTCTTCTCACAGTATCATATCTCCCATTTCATCTTCATCTACATATGATGTCTGTGCCTAAAACACTGAAAGAAAACTGACATTTAATAGTATTACCCATTATTAAAGTTTTGAGTGGGTCCAAAAGGAGTTGAATATACAGCAAACATTTTTGATCATTGGCCAAAAACATAAAATGTTAGACAAGCAGCAAAGCAATTTTAAATCTAATTTAACATCATCTCTTTTGGGCAGCTTCTTCTGTTCCGTGGATTGCTTTACATTTAAAAATTGGTAGCTTGGGAACTTTTTTTTACAAGTGTAGTTGCAGGAGTAGGCCGAAAAAGTGTGTTCATTAAAAACATATACATATGCTGTAAACTGACCAATTACACATTTCAGTAAAAGATATCACTCCAGTGATCTACATAACATGTAACCAACTAATGGAATGGATAGCACCTTGAAAAGAGGGTACAAGATAGAAATAATAAAAGTGAAATGAGGGTAGGGGAATGTAAATTTAACCCTCAAGCAGGCGTGCCTGTGTGTAAAGAGTGCCAACCCCAAATAAGATTGTGAGCCTGTTCCTATTTCTTCATTATTGCTTCATCTAACTCAGTGATCAGTTGTGTTATACATCCAAGTAGCAGCAGTAATATAAAATAAACAGTGAGCTGGGTGAGAAAACAATTATGATCTGTGCAAGTAAATGCTCCAAATTCCAAGCATGCAACACAATCCTACAATGAGTTAGTTGATGATGAAGCCCCATACTCCTTGACAGAGCGTAGGGGAACGATGCGGGAGACACGCACTGCTGTACTAGGCGTGGTCCTAGTGGAGGTGGTTTGCCATTGCCTTCCTCCAACTGTTATGGGGATGAATGATAATGAAGAATGATGAAGACTGCACAACAACATCCAGTCATCTCGAGGCAGGTGAAAATCTCTGACCCCGCCGGAAATCGAACCTGGGACCCCGTGCTCGGAAAGCGAGAACACTGCCACGAGCTGCGGACGTGAGATAGTTGCCTCGTAGATAATTACTGAATGAATAAGCGCTGGGATCTGATGCAACTTCACCGTTTAATGCTACGAGTGGGTCATTACCGTGAGTTAACATTTGTATGCAGCAGCAGAGTGGCGTAATGAAAGTTTATTGTATTATTGTGTTATTAAACAGTGATTAGGTCATATAATGTAAGTTTATCGTATTGCTGTTTAATTAAACTAAGAATAAACTGTGATTTTGCTCATATGTGTTTACATTGGCAACATAGAAACAGCTGTTCTTTGCATGTGTACAAAGTACGCCACGCACCCGCTCGTATAACAAAAATTGGCATGCCTGCTCAAGGGTTAAATCGGCTGATGCTAAGAGAATTAGATTAACTAACAGACGAGCTCAGCTATTTGAGCTCCAAAATAACTGATGATAGCTGAAGTAATTGATGTAGGATGCAGAGTGGCAATCGAAACAGCAGCATTCGTGAAAGAGAGATGTGTTAACATCATATATAAATTTTAGTTTGAGAATGTATTTTCTGAAAGTGTTTGTCTGGGTGTAACCTTGTATGGAAGTGAAATGTGGACAATAAACAGTTTAAACAAGAAGAGAACAGAAGCTTTTGAAATGTGGTGCTACAGAAGAACATTGAAGGTTGGATAGATGAGTATCTAATGAGGTGGTACTGAATTAAATTTGAAAGAAAAGTAATTTGAAACTTTCTGATAAAAGAAATGGTGTTTTTTCTTGTTGGTGTAGGGTTTTATGTAGCTGCTGGCACTCTTCTTGTAGCTAAGCTGGATCAGAGCACTTCACGAGATCTGTCACCCGACGTAATATCTGACGTATTAGGTACCTTTTTTCGGTTGCCGTAGTTGTTTATCTTGATGTAGAGGTACCGGTAATCACTGCCTCTAAAATCCCATGTGTAGTTGAGGAAAGGCTTGACTTCTTAACATTCTGCAGATTTTATTGAAGCAAAAGAAGATAACTTCTACTCATACCGCAAAAAAGCATGTCCTTTACCTTCGTTTTACAGACATGTATTTCCTAGAAAGGGGGTATAGATGATTAGAATGACTCGCGAATTAAAGAAGAACACAACTTCTCATATGACATGAACTTTGAAGGCTCCACATGACATCAAGGATTACAATATTCTTTGTTTGTCACAAAACCATGTTTTCTTTTGTTTTCATTCCTGCAGAGTGTGGTTGCTTCCTGTCAGTCAAGCCGCAGTGCCAAAATGTAAAAGGACTCACCCACAGCAGATGAAGCTGTTTACTTGTTGCCATACTTTGCCATTTTCTCGTCTTCTACACCTCCTGTTTAATGTCTGCACCTACGAAAACAAATGCCTGTGCGCAGTATATGTTCCCTAACGTACTCCCTACTTAATATTATTCTGTCAAGATCATCTTTCCTTGTACTACACGAGGAGTGTGAAATGTCATTTGCCTAAACAGCATGTAACACTTCAGAAGGGATTGGTTAACCCTCCCGTCGGCGAGCTTTTTCACACCTCTATTTTACCAAGCGGGGTATTTGGACTACCCCAAAAGAGTTTTGTGTTTTATTGTAATATTTGTTCTCAGATTTCGTCATTTCCATTGAATGGGTTAATTTAGTATTGAAAAACAGTTCAACTTTTCAGTCAAGTACATTTTTGCACTGCATGCACTTCACAGTAACAGTTTCTTCTCTGTGTATATAGCAAACAGGTTTCTTGCACGCTACCCAACAGAATCTTGTTTTCCAATCTTCGCTTCTCTTCCAATCTTGACATCATTGTGGCGTTGGTAACTTGGAACACTGGGTCTGGATCACTGCTGAAGGAATTGCAATACCACAAGCTTTCAGTGCATCTTCTACATCTTTATGAAGACCGTTGATATTTTTGACTCTTTCTTCCATGTTGCCTTTGCCGAGTCCAAATGCCATTTCAGTCGTGAAGAGTTTACACCGGATTCAGTTATTCTTCTGCCATTCAGGGAAATCTTTGAGTGTACAGAACATATGCATTCAGTGCTGCAATATCTATCATTTCCATAAAGATTCTTAGTGGCCACCGCCTCTTTCCTCTAACACAACTGTATTCTCTTCATTTTGCCCCCATTATCTACAGCACCTTTGGTTTTGTTGTAGTGCAGTATGATTTCGAGTTTGTGTTCACTAGAAAATTGTAGTCCACTTCTAGAAACAAACAAATCTCTAGTGTCTTCCTCCTCCTCCTCCTCTTCTTCCTCTTCTACTACTACTTGTTCACGTGAATGTGTAGCGTCTTCTGATATTTCATCATCAGCTTCATCTGATGCTGTGATATGTTCTTTGTCAAGAGGTTCCATATATTCATTCAGTTCATTATCAATGTCCCATTCATCAGAATTGTATAGAATTTCCATGATCTCTTCGCTAGAAAGTCCTTTGGACATCCTTACTAGCAGATGAAATAATGACTCTTGTAATGTCAGCTCAACAGTGAACATCAAATTCAACTCAACAGTAGTAACCAGCAACAATAGCAAACATTGGATCCATGGCAAAACTCAACAAAGAAGATGAATGGCAGATGTATTACCCAAAATCTTCTTTTTCTACAAATAAGAAAATAAGACGTTTCATACCAAGTGGGGTAGTCTCACAATCCCACCAATACATGACTTGAATAACAATGATAAAGCCAAAAAAATTAGACAGTCGTGAGTGTGAATTCAATGTCAATCATTTTAGTACAAAGTCATGAAACCACAGGCATGTAGCCCTTCAGATAACATTATTATAGGGAAAAAATCAACCTGGGGTTGTCAGAATACCCTGCTTCGTAATCCGAGGGTTAAAAAGATACATCCTGAGGCATCAAAGAATTGTCAATTTTGTAATGTAGTGAAGTGAAGGTGGTAAACATTGTTGAGACAGACAAAGGGAAGAATATAATATACGGTTGAAATGGACGTAGGTTGCTTTAATTATTCAGAGGTGAAGAGGCTTGACAGTACACACTGATGCGGAGGGTTGTCGTCTTTAATTTGAAACCAAAGACAAGAACAAAAACAGTAGTAAGTCTTATGTATAGATACCTTGTGACTGAACACAAGGTCAAACAGTGTGAGAAGGATATCTTATTGCTCAGTACTTACAGGAGCAATTGAATCACAGGATGTTGCAGTGAAAAGAATGGTAGAAATATTTCAGCTTTTAGACAAAGAAGTGGAATACCCCCCCCCCCCCCCCCCCCCCCCCCCTCCTCTCCGCGAGCACACACACACACACACACACACACACACACACACAGAGTCACAGGCACTGTCATCTCTAGGCTCTAAGGCCTGACTGTGACTGCATCTGAGATAAGCAGCAATCTCTGCTGGGCTGGGTAGTGTGGGTACGGAAGACGTGGGACAAGGAGCAGGAGGGATAGCAGTGATATCATGCTTTCAACATCTGTGATAACAGTTCCAGTGACAAGAAGCTAGAGTATATAAGGAACACGTTCTTTTCAAGAACGGCAAATATGTACATAGGTGTATGCAGTCAGAAAGAACTTACAATGAAACACTGTTACTGCTGCTACATTAGGCCAACAGTACACATTGTGAAGCAGAAGCAGGTGGAATACAGGCGGTGCTTACACCTATGCTAGCCTTAAAAATCATGTGTGGTGAAATGCAGTTTAGAAAACAAACACTAGCACATATTCGACAAAAAAAAAACATTAGCACATATTCGACAAAAAAATCTGTCATTATGAGACTGAATGGATTTTTGGACAGTACTATAAAAGAAGTCATACAAATAAAAATGTCCAAAAGCACCATCAATAAGGATGATGGTTTGCAGCTCAGCAGACCCTCGAACCCGGCCATCAGGAGGTCGAAGAGGGACAAAACCATTACCTTTGGCGAAGATGGGAGCACCAGTAATGTTGCAACCAGCAGCGTGGCCACATAACGGCAAAGCCGTGGTAACGCTACAGTCATTTAGCATTTGACAATGGCCAAGAACAGTGTGGTAGAAAGCTTGTGAGCTTTCATCCACCTTATGTGCCTCAAAGTGTGTCAAGATTTTAATTCATATTGCCTCGATGTCAAGCATTCAAAGACTGTAAAAATGAGATACAAGAAACCTGTAAATTTGAATTTGCCTATTGATTTACACGAGTTAATTCAGTAACTAGAAGTGATTGATCTAGAAACTATACATGACATATATCGGTAGTACTTCAGTCAGTGTAGTAAATCTGTTAATTGTTGTTGTTGTTGTTGTTGTTGTGGTCTTCAGTCCTGAGACTGGTTTGATGCAGCTCTCCATGCTACTCTATCCTGTGCAAGCTTCTTCATCTCCCAGTACCTACTGCAACCTACATCCTTCTGAATTTGCTTAGTGTATTCATCTCTTGGCCTCCCCCTATGAATTTTACCCTCCACGCTGCCCTCCAATACTAAATTGGTGATCCCTTGATGCCTCAGAACATGTCCTACCAACCGATCCCTTCTTCTGGTCAAGTTGTGCCACAAACTTCTCTTCTCCCCAATCCTATTCAATACTTCCTCATTAGTTATGTGATCTACCCATCTAATCTTCAGCATTCTTCTGTAGCACCACATTTCAAAAGCTTCTATTCTCTTCTTGTCCAAACTACTTACCGTCCATGTTTCACTTCCATACATGGCTACACTCCATACAAATACTTTCAGAAATAACTTCCTGACACTTAAATCTATACTCGATGTTAACAAATTTCTCTTCTTCAGGAACGCTTTCCTTGCCATTGCCAGTCTACATTTTATATCCTCTCTACTTCGTCCATCATCAGTTATTTTGCTCCCCAAATAGCAAAACTCCTTTACTACTTTAAGTGTCTCATTTCCTAATCTAATACCTTCAGCATCACCCGACTTAACTCGACTACATTCCATTATCCTCGTTTTGCTTTTGTTGATGTTCATCTTATATCCTCCCTTCAAGACACCATCCATTCCGTTCAACTGCTCTTCCAAGTCCTTTGCTGTCTCTGCCAGAATTACAATGTCATCGGCGAACCTCAAAGTTTTTATTTCTTCTCCATGGATTTTAATACCTACTCCAAATTTTTCTTTTGTTTCCTTTACTGCTCGCTCAATATAGAGATTGAATAACATCGGGGAGAGGCTACAACCCTGTCTTACTCCCTTCCCAACCACTGCTTCCCTTTCATGTCCCTCAACTCTTACAACTGCCATCTGGTTTCTGTACAAGTTGTAAATAGCCTTTTGCTCTCTGTATTTTACCCCTGCCACCTTTAGAATTTTAAAGAGAGTATTCCAGTCAACATTGTCAAAAGCTTTCTCTAAGTCTACAAATGCTAGAAACGTAGGTTTGCCTTTCCTTAATCTTTCTTCTAAGATAAGTCGTAAGGTCAGTATTGCCTCACGTGTTCCAGTATTTCTACGGAATCCAAACTGATCTTCCCCGAGGTCGGCTTCTACTAGTTTTTCCATTCGTCTGTAAAGAATTCGTGTTAGTACTTTGCAGCTGTGGCTTATTAAACTGATTGTTCGGTAATTTTCACATCTGTCAACACCTGCTTTCTTTGGGATTGGAATTATTATATTCTTCTTGAAGTCTGAGGGTATTTCGCCTGTTTCATACATCTTGCTCACCAGATGATAGAGTTTTGTCAGGACTGGCTCTCCCAAGGCCGTCAGTAGTTCCAATGGAATGTTGTCTACTCCGGGGGCCTTGTTTCGACTCAGGTCCTTCAGTGCTCTGTCAAACTCTTCACGCAGTATCGTATCTCCCATTTCATCTTCATCTACATCCTCTTCCATTTCCATAATATTGTCCTCAAGTGCATCGCCCTTGTATAGACCCTCTATATACTCCTTCCACCTTTCTGCTTTCCCTTCTTTGCTTAGAACTGGGTTTCCATCTGAGCTCTTGATGTTCATACATGTGGTTCTCTTATCTCCAAAGGTCTCTTTTATTTTCCTATAGGCAGTATCTATCTTACCCCTAGTGAGATAAGCCTCTACATCCTTACATTTGTCCTCTAGCCATCCCTGCTTAGCCATTTTGCACTTCCTGTCGATCTCATTTTTGAGACATTTGTATTCCTTTTTGCCTGCTTCATTTACTGCATTTTTATATTTTCTCCTTTCATCAATTAAATTCAATATTTCTTCTGTTACCCAAGGATTTCTACCAACCCTCTTCTTTTTACCTACTTGATCGTCTGCTGCCTTCACTACTTCGTCCCTCAGAGCTACCCATTCTTCTTCTACTGTATTTCTTTCCCCCATTCCTATCAATTGTTCCCTTATGCTCTCCCTGAAACTCTGTACAACCTCTGGTTCTTTCAGTTTATCCAGGTCCCATCTCCTTAAATTCCCACCTTCTTGCAGTTTCTTCAGTTTTAATCTACAGGTCATAACCAATAGATTGTGGTCAGAGTCCACATCTGCCCCTGGAAACGTCTTACAATTTAAAACCTGGTTCCTAAATCTCTGTCTTACCATTATATAATCTATCTGATACCTTTTAGTATCTCCAGGGTTCTTCCATGTATACAACCTTCTATCATGATTCTTAAACCAAGTGTTAGCTATGATTAAGTTGTGCTCTGTGCAAAATTCTATCAGGCGGCTTCCTCTTTCATTTCTTAGCCCCAATCCATATTCACCTACTACGTTTCCTTCTCTCCCTTTTCCTACACTCGAATTCCAGTCACCCATGACTATTAAATTTTCGTCACCCTTCTCTATCTGAATAATTTCTTTTATTTCATCATACATTTCTTCAATTTTTTCGTCATCAGCAGAGCTAGTTGGCATATAAACTTTTACTACTGTAGTAGGTGTGGGCTTCGTATCTATCTTGGCCACAATAATGCGTTCACTATGCTGTTTGTAGTAGCTTACCCGCATTCCTATTTTCCTATTCATTATTAAACCTACTCCTGCATTACCCCTATTTGATTTTGTGTTTATAACCCTGTAGTCACCTGACCAGAAGTCTTGTTCCTCCTGCCACCGAACTTCACTAATTCCCACTATATCTAACTTTAACCTATCCATTTCCCTTTTTAAATTTTCTAACCTACCTGCCCGATTAAGGGATCTGACATTCCACGCTCCGATCCGTAGAACGCCAGTTTTCTTTCTCCTGATAACGACATCCTCTTGAGTAGTCCCCGCCCGGAGATCCGAATGGGGGACTATTTTACCTCCGGAATATTTTACCCAAGAGGACGCCATCATCATTTAATCATACAGTAAAGCTGCATGCCCTCGGGAAAAATTACGGCCGTAGTTTCCCCTTGCTTTCAGCCGTTCGCAGTACCAGCACAGCAAAGCCGTTTTGGTTATTGTTACAAGGCCAGATCAGTCAATCATCCAAACTGTTCCCCTTGCAACTACTGAAAAGGCTGCTGCCCCTCTTTAGGAACCACACGTTTGGCTGGCCTGTCAACAGATACCCCTCCGTTGTGGTTGTACCTACGGTGCGGCAAGGTCCATGGTTCATGGGGGGGATCTGTTAATTAAACAATGGAAAATCCAGGAGGGAATAATCACAATATTACGAGGAGGATAGACTTCTAATCACTGTAGATTTGAGTCACAGGCACAGAAAAAAGACTACTAAACAAATCATCTTTTAAAGTAGACAAAACACACACACACACACACACACACACACACACACACACACACACACACACGGCCACTGCCGAGGCCAGACTGCAAGTACCTGTGCGTGGTAGAAGCAGCAATCTGGGTAGTGGGGTTAAGTAGGAGGCTTGGAGGGGGAGAGATAGCAGTGGAGAACAGTAAAGCACTGCTTGAGGGAGCATACAGGGACATAGTGGAGAAGAGGGTAGTACAGTCAGGAGATAAGATGTGGGAGGGGGGGGGGGGGGGGTAAAAAGACTATCAGTGTGTTTGAACAGAACAGAAGGCTGTATAGTGCTGTGTGCGAACTGGGAATGGGATATGGGGTGAAGGACAGGGACTAAGAAAGTTTGAGACCAGAATGTTACAAGAACATAGGATATATTGCAAGGAGAGTTTCCACCTGTGCAATTCAGAGAAGTTTGTGTTGGTTGGAAGGATCCAGATGGCATTGGCTGTGAAGCAGTCATTACGATGAAGAATGTTGTGCTCAGCAGCATTCTCAGCAATTGGGTCGTCCAGCTGTTTCTCGGCCACAGTTTGTTGGTGGCCATTTGTGTGTACAGCTTGTCGGTTGTCATGCCCACCTAGAACGAAGTAAGTGGTTGCAGCTTAGCTTGTAGATCATATGACTGGTTTCACAATTAGCCCTGCCTTTGATAGGATAGGTGATGCTTGTGACTGGAGTGGAGTAGGTGGTGCTGGGAGGATGTACGGGACGGGTGTTGCATCTAGATCTGTTAACAGGAATATGATCAAAGAGGCAATGGGTTGGAAGCAAGGGCTGTGCAAGGACGGATGAGGATATTGTATACATTCAGTGGGCAATGGAATACCACTGTGGGAGAGATGGGAAGGGTAGTGGGTAGGACATCCCTCATTTCAGGACATGATGATGGGAGGTAGTTGAAACCCTGGCTCAGACTGTGATTCAGTTGCTCCAGTCCTGGATGGTACTTGGATGGTGGGACTTCAGGAGGTGGTGGGTACTGGAGAGACAGAAGGCACAGGAGATCTGTTTCAGTACAAGGTTGGGAGGGTAATTATGGTGTTAGGTGTTGTGTGTTGTTTGTAGGTTTGATATGGACAGAGGTACTGATATAGCCATCTGTGAGATGGAGTTCAACATTGAGGTAGGTGACATGTCGGGTTGAGAAGGACGGGGCGGAGCGAATTGGTGAGAAGATGCTGATGATGTGGAGGACTGTGGATAGGGTGTCCTCACCCTCAATGTAGATCACAAAGATGTTGTCAATGAATCTGAACAAGGTGAGGGGGCTTGGGATTCTGGTTGATTAAGGAGGATTTCTGTTGGTGGCCTATGAGTAGGTTGAGATGAGGATGTAGTTGGTCACGGTGGCCAGGAAGGAGGCTGTATGTTTGGAATCCATCAGGCATTAAGAAAGTGTTCAACAGCGGTTAGACCATGGGAATTAGGAATGATAGTGTAAAGGGTAAAGGGAGGTAGCAACAGTAGTGATGAGTGGGGCACCTTGTGGTAAACGAGCAGCAACTGTGGAGAGTAGGTGGAGGAAATGGTTGGTATCTTTTCTGTAGGATAGGTCGTGGGTAATAGACTGAAGGTGCCGGTCTACAAGAGCGGAGGTTCTCTCAGTGGGGGAACAGTAACTGGCCACTAAAGATTTGAGGAGAGACTGGAGATAAATGCTGGATTTATGGAATGCAATATGTCTTACATTCCCATAACCCTCCTGGCCTCAACATCTGTAAGTCATTGTTCTTCACCCACCTGTTCCCTGTTTCCACTCCAGCACTACACAGCCTTCCACTCCACAAGCACACCCACAGTCTTTTTACTCCCCCCCTCACCCCCCCCCCCCAAAAAAAAAAAAAAAAAAAAAAAAAAAAAAAAAAAAAAAAAAAAAATAATAATAATAATTGCCCTCTGTTTAACCTCCTGACTCCACCTAGCTGCCTTACCCTCTCTCCAACTCGTCCCTGCTCTCACAAGCAGCACTTTACCCTCACCCACCCCTATGCTGCTATCCTTCCCCCGCCTTACCCTCACTACCGAGATTGCTTCTCCCATCATGCACAGTTACTTGCAGTCTTGCCATGGCAGCCAGAGACCGTGCTCGTGCCTGTGTGTGTGGGATTGTGTGGAGATGTATGTTGTCTGTTTCAGAAGAAGGCCTTTTGGCAGAAAGCTTATGTATTTAGTAGTCTTTTTGTTAACTCTATTAATTACTTACCTACGTAATGTGTAACTTGCATTAAAGGTTTATCTAGCACTCATTTACTCTCTCATTTCTTTTCCTAATTGACGTAACACAGTACCACAAAATGTCAAGTTCTGTAGTTTAATTTGAACTAGTTATATATATAGTTATATAACAACAACAAAAGCAAAAGGAGGATAATGGAATGTAACCGAATTATGTTGGGTGATGCTGAGGGAATTAGATTAGGAAATGAGATACTTAAAGTAGTAAAGGAGTTTTGCTATTTGGGGAGCAAAATAACTGATGATGGACGAAGTAGAGAGGATATAAAATGTAGACTGGCAATGGCAAGGAAAGCGTTTCTGAAGAAGAAACATTTGTTAACATCGAGTATAGATTTAAGTGTCAATAAGTCGTTTCCGAAAGTATTTGTATGGAGTGTAGCCATGTATGGAAGTGAAACGTGGACGATAAATAGTTTACACAAGAAGAGAATAGAAGCTTTCGAAATGTGGTGCTACAGAAGAATGCTGAAGATTAGATGGGTAGGTCACGTAACTAATGAGGAGGTATTGAGTAGAATTGGGGAGAAGAGGATTTTGTCTCACAACTTGACTAGAAGAAGGGATTGGTTGGTAGGACATGTTCTGAGGCATCAAGGTATCATCAATTTAGTATAGGAGGGCAGGGTGGAGGGTAAAAATCGTAGAGAGAGACCAAGAGATGAATACACTAAGCAGATTCAGAAGGATGTAGGCTGCAGTAGGTACTGGGTGATGAAGAAGCTTGCACAGGATAGAGTAGCATGGAGAGCTACATCAAACCAGTCTCAGGACTGAAGACCACAACAACAAACAACAATATGGAGTGAAGAAAAAATGCTACAGTTGGAGATTGGCATGGGATACCTCATACAGATCCCAGACAAAATCAAACAATGGGAAATCCAGGATGGAATGTAACAATATTACGAGACATGAAATGCTCATCCACCGTGGAGCTATGGTTCAAATCTTAGTCAGGTTCCCTTTTTTATTTTTCTGATCTCCATTCCATAGTTCTCATTATTTATAAGCTGGGCATAATTTTGTCACTTCCAATAGCCTATCACATGTCAGTGAATCTATTAAACTGCATGCGTGTGTCTACTAACTGTGTAGTGTACAACCATAACAGGTCCTATCAGGTTCATTTATGGCAGCTTTGAGATGGGGTACACAAATATTGAATACATTGATGTGCTTTCGGTGCTGGGTGGATGTGATAACCAAGCTGTTGCTGCTGCTCCTCTACGTATAATGCGTGGTGCCCTCAAAGGTGCCAACCTGATAAGAATGATTTTCATCACCTGGAGCAATGCCTTCAGGAAACTGCTAATCTTTGTCCACAAGTATGGACGGAAGTTATCCCAGGACTGAAAAGACTTATTCCACAAATAGAAAACATGATTCTTGAAGCTGTTCACCAGTCATCTCCATGGAGTATCCGTGATATTGCAAAGCAGTTCCAGGTATCTCAATGACTGATTGTTGAAGTATTGTACAATGAAAAATGCAACCATAACATTACACATTAACTTGACACCAGCAACGAGAGGATCACACTCGGTGAGTACAGCTTTGTGACTGGCTTTTGCTCCAATTGGAAGATAATAAACATTTTATAAATAATGTGATACGGACTGATGACTCTAGCTTCATTCGTGAAGGTATTTTCAACCTCCAGAACAGCATTATTGACCTGAACCCAACCCACATCATCTGTGAACGTGGCTTTCAGGGATGCTTTGGCATAAATATGTAGGCTGGAATAAGGAGAGGAGTGGTTTTGGGCCCTTACGTATTGCCAGACAAGTTGAATGCCCCCTGTGTCGTACATTTCTATGTAATACTTTGCAGATGTATTAGAAAACGTTCCACTCGACATGTGGCGACAGCTGTGGTTTCAGCATGGTGGTGCACCACTACACTTTGGTACGAATGTCTGTAACTATTTAAATGAATCATTTCCATGGGAATGAATTGGTCATGGAGGTCCAATGTTCTGGCCTCCACTTTCCCTGTACTTTAATCCAGTAGATTTTTATTTCCGAGGTCAGTTACAGGAACAACTTTTTAGTACCCACACACGGATGTACATGACCTAATAGTTGACATGCATGCCACTTCATCAGTAGTGGGGTGCAGGTGTGTTGCGTAGGGTCCAGCAAAGCACAATCCATCGAGTGGCAAAGTGTTTGCAAACATCGTCTCTAAAGTGAACATTGCTCGTACGCATACATATCGGCTCTCTGAAGCTTAGCCTGGATGTCAAATGTACAGAAGGAAATTATTATGCGTAGCACGATATGCAATATGGTGTAGCTTACCTTTTGTGTTTTTTGTACCTCGCTGGATGCAGACAATGTTACTGTATCCACTATATTTTCTATTTGATTTATTTGTGTCACGGATGAAACAAAGTGATCATTCATGTCTGTAGGTAGTTCAAGTTATGACTTAATGTTTAAATAAAGGTAACAGTAACAGCAAGAAATACACAAGATATGCATTGTGGAGTTGCAAATTGGATAGAATTTGATGATTTAACTAAAAAAGCCCCTTTTTTAATGTAATTTCTGTAAATCTATTTTTGGGACTAAGTTTTGCTTTGTCATGAATTGCGATGAGGAATGGCATTCTGACCATGAGGTGCAGCATTTTATCTTGACCCTGTATATGTCCAAGAAGCAGAAATTTACCGGACATACTTCAATGAGCTAAAAACCACACTAAGAAACTGTAAGAAAGTAGTACAGAAGATTAGAAATTGTATGTGGATGGTGATATACGTAGAGACCTAAAAACCAATTTAAAAAAAATAACCATTGACTCAGTTTACTACCACAGGGCCGTTCCATGTCAAATGGTCTAAATTAGGAAAAAGCTCCCATTTGATTGTCATGGATTTTGCTGAAATTTTATGTAAACGTTTGCACAAATTATTAATGAACACTGATAAAGTTTTACTTTTGTCAATATAATACTTCCAGAGATTAGTCATTTGTTGGACCCCATCTACATTTACATCTACAGCTGCATCAATACTCTGCAAACCACTGTGAGGTTCATGGCTGAGGGTACATCTCATTGTGCCAGTTATTGGGACTACTTCATGTTCCATTCATGTATAGAGTGCCGGAAGAATGATTGATTGAATGCCTACGTGCGTGCAGTGATTATTCTAATCTTATCCTCGTGCAACTATCGAGTTTTTGGCAGCTTTGGGATGTGTCATCTCCGGCAATATTTTCTTGAGAAAAAAAAAAACAGAGAGAAAGGGGGGGGGGGGGGGGGGGGGAAGCATCTTGTACAACTCTTTGCACTGCCTTCAGCAAAACAATAGATTTCTTAAGTAGTTTTCATGTGGATAATTTGAAGCAAAGTGAGACGGGAAAATAGATGCTTGAAAAAAAAATATGAAGTGTAGATTTTTATATTTCAAGAAGTAATTCCAGGATAAACTTGAAACTTTGCATGCAATAACTGCTATGATAACTACAGAGTCAAGCTGGTTATAAACTTAAAAATTTAAGTGTGCATTTCCAAGGCAGTAAACATAATGGTAGTAAAATTGTTCCATAACAGCAGCAACACACACCGTATAAAATTCCTTCAAGTTTTCTACCATTGCCACATTGTGTAAGTTTTAGGGACATTCATAACAGTCTGCTGGACATTTTTCGGAAAGGAGTTGTATTACAGAGAATTCTGAGTATGTCTTTTAATTGTGCAATGCTGTTGACTTGCTAGATTAATTCCAGTTGAAAGTATAGCATATTTTGTGTTAACATTGTGTGAAGTTAATGTGAAATGATGAGAATTGGGTAAATGTGGTGCTATGGTTCTTGGTGGCTTTAACCACTGCTGGTTTCTTTTAAGATGAGAAAACCAGCATCCCCATCCCCATTGCCATAGGTGTGTACAACAGCAGTCATCTGCAGAGTTCTTTACTGCAGGTTCCCAAACCTATAAGGGTTTCTTTGCATGGCATCCAAAGCCTCATGACACATTTTTTCGTGTGGCAAAAGGACAAACCTAGAAGAGTTGGCTTTTAGGGTTCTGAGCTTATGGTTTCTTCAAGCTACTTGAATTTTTTATATGTTTCATTTGATTGTTGTAGAATGCCACGAGGAAAACTATACTGCTGGCCAGACTATGTCACTGAGACTGTTAGAATAGCTGCAATAATCACTGTTCTGGAACCCGGCAATTGTCACTTCTTGTTGGCCAATAAAGTGAACTTGCTGGACCAAGTCGGTGCATAAAGCTTATTAAAGCATGTTTTTTTTTCAACGTAAGTCTCACATCTTTTTCTCAAATGCATGCAGCATATTGTCTTATTGTCTTTGCTGCCAGTCTGATGTTGATATATCTGTTTCGCTGCTGTCTTTAATTTCTAGCCAGAAGTTGTCAGGCATCATTTGAAAATTTGCTGACCTGAATTGTTGTATCATAAATTGACAAAAATGATGATTGTTATCTAGTTCTTGCTAAAGTATTGTGGGGCAGCAGGTGGAAAATTATTTCTATTGTATTCTTGCCGTTCTCAACACAGGCTCTCTAACTAAAATGTTGGCAACCAGAAAGTGATTAACAAAAACGTGATGTCTTCAATTAAAGTTCACTGTGCCCACTCTGATGGAGAAATCAAGTTACTGATCATTGAAGTTCATTACTCTGAGGATTTAGGATGATGTCTGGGATTCATAGAAAGTGCAGTTTACTATTACAATTTTCACTATATTCTGAAAACAATAAAGCGTAAAGTTTCAAATAAATATTTAACCAAGCAATGCTACTATCAGCTATTGCTGTGCAGATCCTATTATCCCTAGATAACGAAACTGTTCAATAACCATTATTGATGTAAATGTTCAAAGTGAATGCTCGCCAAAATTTGATGTTAATACTCATCAAACGCCACATTAGTAATGATAGAAGGTCTGTCCTGTGGCGACACGTGAAAATACGACATATGCTAACTTAGAATAAATCACTGGAATCGTTCCGAATTAACACTTTATCCCAATGCGAACTCATTGTTACGTGTATACTGAGTTACATAATACGGCATCCAAGGCTGTTCCTTGCAACCGCACAAACGCGACGCGGCTTCCGACACGGAGTGCGTGCTGATACGAATCTAGAAGAGAACTGGGGCCTGACTCAAGCTCGCGCGCTCTTATTTATATAGCCACGCTGCGGACCGCCGATGGCGCAGCCGCCAACATTTGCCTTCACAACTAGATGCTCAGGCTAGTAAAGCACCACTTCAAGATACTAAATAATTAATTGCTTCATTCGCTGAAGGCCAATGAAGCTCTCAATTTAATTGTGCAATCAGCACACAGGTAAGTATCTATAATAAAATTCTGATGTGGCTACGTTAAATACTTTTGGCGGGAGAATTATTTTAGTTGCACTGCATGCAATAGGTGACCTCTGAACTTGCCCTTTGGAGAGACGCTACAGCTATAGTTTTATAGCTAGCTACCTTTTGGAAACTCCTCACACCTTTGTTATTATAGCGTATCTCCATTCTACCTAAATCTAAACATCCTAGCTTTATCTAATCACTTACTTAATCTATCTTGCTTTCATACTCTTAGGACACAAAAACAGAAAATCATGAATTTCAACCAAAATATTACTTTGTGAGATCCAGCATGCTATTTCCATTAAATGACAATGAAAAAGGAATCCGAATATAAATTTTGAAGTTTCTAGCTCCTTCCTGTTGCGCTGATGATTTTTATGTAAAACGTCCAAATTTCGAAAACTGTTAAAGTTACTAAACTGAAACTTAACACATTATTACTTTAGCATCACTCCTGACACGCTATTAACTTTTCAGATTATTTACTTTACTTTTAAGGTATTGTGCAACATTCCTGACTTCATAGCTAGTTACAGCGGACGTCGTAGCTAGTTACGGCGGACTAGGCTGGCACACAGTGGAAAGCATATGAATTCTATATGGCGTGAGTAGGCTGCTTCCCTACAGTATGCTTATGTTAAACCACTCTTCTTGTAACCCCTTATTTCTAACATTTTTTTCTTTGCTGATGAAAGCAAATTTAGTGCCATTAATGATTTCAATGCAGAAGGGAAACAGATCGTACCTCCATTCAGGACCGTATGTGGTAGGTATTTAGAAAAAGAGTAGAGGATGAGAAATGTCTGAGAGACTTCTACTGAGGAGGAGGATGTTTTAATAAGCTGTATGCACCCACAGGGCCCAGCAAACAAATGCTGGGTTCCAGAACAGCACATTATTTCAATCACTCCAGCACCCCATGACATTTTACAGCACTTTAATGAAACCTACAAAACAAGTTCGAGAAGCCTGAAGGAAACATTAGCTTAGGATTCTAAAAATGACACCTTCTAGGTTTGTCCTCTGACACTTCAAGAAATGTCCCTTGATGTTTGGGGTGCTGTGTAAAGCAACACTTACCAGGCTTGTGAAACCATGGTAAAGAAAGGTACCACTGGCTGCTCTTGTGCAGCTATCGGGTGTGACTTGTGTGACAATGGGGGATGCTGGTTTTGTCACTTCAAAACAAACCAGCAATGGTTAAGCCACCATGGACCATGGCTACCTATTTATACAATTTTTCATCAGTTCACAAAAAACTGCAAACTATGCAAACACAAAATATGCTGTACTTCAAACTAGAATTAAACTGACATGTCAATAGCATTGCACAATATAAAGACAAGCTCAAAATTCTCTGCAAGATGAATCCTCCCCAAAAAATGTTAGGCAGACTGCTATGAACTTCACCAAAATTTACATGTGACAATGGTGTGAAATTTGATGGCAATATATATATATATTACGTGTTGCAGCTGTTATGTAATAATTTTACTACCATGATCTGCTCCATGGCAACACACTGTTAAATTTTGAAGTTGGTAACCAAGCGATGGAAACTCCAGGTGTGAATATAAAAAATATAGGAAAAGACACATTGCTACTTACTGTTAAGAAGGCACATTAAGTTGCAGCAGGCATAATTAAAAGACACTTACATAAATCTTTTTACCACAGCCTTCACCAGCAAAGAAGAAACTCATATCATTCATACACACAAGCAAGCACACCTCATGCACACGACAGCCAACTCCGGCATCTTGTGTGTTGCGAAAGCTTGAATTTCGTGTGTATGTATGTGTTTGTTTGTGTGTCTATCGACCTGCCAGCACTTTCGTTCGGTAAGTCACATCATCTGTGTTTTTAGATATAATTTATAACCAGTTTGATTGCAAAGTTATAATAGAAAAACAGTCTGAAATTTGGCAACATGAGCCTCCAACAATCTTTTCACCACCTCCCATTGCCTCCCCCCCCCCCCCCCCCCCTCGCCACCTCCGGTCACCTCTAACCCCCATCCCCCTCCCACAAGGTGTTCTTGCTTGATCTCACTTCACAGGTATCAGATTTGATTTGTGTACAAGTGGAACATGAGATTATTTTAAATTGTTGTTATTTAGGGCATTGTGTGCTTGCATTGCAAAACCAAATCAAGTTTTTTACATGTTGTTAAACATGGTCTTTCTAACAAAAACAGTTTTAAAGAGTTTGCAGAAGACTTCTGCAAAAGTGGGTCGGACATAGCCATTTCGGCTGCTCTTTCAAAACTCGTTAACCTTGCCCTCAATTTGTAAGTTATTAAAAGTAAGTTATTAGAAAGCAGTAGGAGAATGAAATTTTGTGTTCTGAAACCTTGTATTGGAAAGTTATTATATGCAAAGCTTCATGTTTATCCTGCAATTACAGTGCGTAAACTTTTAGATGGCAGACCTCTCCCTAGTCCTGAATCGGTAGAAGTCGGTAAACGTCGGGAGGCTTCGGAAGGCACGCAGTTTCGACTGCTGCCAACATTACGTAGCTGACTGTGTTGTACAAGGTAGCCATTGTCGTCTGCTTCGTTACTGTTTTGCGCTGTACTCTTCTGCGTGTTTTTATTGTGCAGTTGTGCTAAACATTATCAAAATCAGTGAAGAGGCATTTGCTGGCCCATCTCGGGAGTCGCCAACAACCCCTACCGCTAGGCCTACGGTTAGAAGGAAAAAAGTATTACGTAGCGATGCTCGCAAAATTATATTGCGTGTGATTGAATACTGCGAAAGGGAAAAGAAGCAGAAAAAATTGCTTCACCCCATTTACAAATCTTCAGTGAGAGCTGCTACATACACGGGACAAAGCATGCCTAGCGTTGTAAGATTCAAACAGTTTTCCAAGAATCATCCTGGCGTATCACCACAAACGCCTGGCAAAAGTTTCCATTTCAGATATTTTGTTCGCGATCACTTTGAATGAGCCCCCTATTTCGTCCGAATTACCTTATATTTCATTTTTCCTTGCTACCGTATTGCTTTGTATGGAAACACCACTGGTTACTGTATTATTTCAAAACACATTCATATTACAGTACATTTCCAAATTCAAAAAAATACATGCAGTGCAGAAGGCATTTTCTTATAAATCTTTCTCTCTCTTTTAACTTAGAAAAAGAAGTGGAGAAATTGAAGTAATCAGCGGTGATTTCAATCAGCGTGTCATTCGCGACACGATAGCGGAATTTTATTCAGTGCGGAAGATTGTGCCGAGCCTGCGAACACTGCTTCCAGTTTTGCATGACAAAATAGGCTGGAAGTGGAGTATTGTCTCGCTGAGAAAAGTACTATTGTCTATGGGATTCATATGGCGTAAGGTGGAAAACAAGAGGAATGTGTTGTTAGAACGTCCAGACATTGTGCACTGGCGATCTCGTTTCATTGTTGACATGAAGAACTTCAGGGAAGCAGGCAGAGAAATATTTTACCTCGATGAATCGTGGATCGATAATAACTTAATGTTTAATAAATGTTGGCAGAGGAAGGGTGACTTACGTGAAGAGAGAGTCGTTGGTGTCACTGCATGGGGGAGCTCATCGAGAAGACTGATAGCTGCAAGTGTCGGATCCAAGAATGAAAAATAAAAAAAATTGCGTGCAGTGGGAACCGAACGCGGGTCCGCTGCAGCACAAGCCTTTATCTAATCAATTGCGCCACACATGCTACAGTGACCTAACTGTGAAACATTGTCTATATATATATTTTAATGTACATGACGATTTCAATTTCGTTTACGAACAACATTTAAAGCGAGTTGTACTTCCAAGCCTTTCGTCTGCTTTCGTGTTAGCATGACGCACAATTTGTAGTGCCAGCACTGCAACTGGTAGGCGTGTCTTGTCCACTCCCCCAACGGCTCCTCTCCCCTCGCCGGCCAATGCTTGCTTCCTCGTCTCCCCGCACTCCCCTTGCAACTCTGCCGTCTTACAGTTAGCACACTATATTTCTGAAAATATAAAAAGCTAAACTTAGCATTTTTTCAAGCATCTATTTTTTGGGTTACTTTTCTGCATGTTATCCATACAAAAATTCCTCAAGATATTTTTATTATTTCGCTTAAGAGAGCACAGAAAGTTTTACAAGATAGCCTAGCTTTGTTAGTGTCAAGCAAATATTGCTGGAGATGATGTCTCAAAGTTGCTGAAATCTTAGGGGTGAACTGTTGATAGTTGTGCTATGAGGTCTAACAAATAACTGTGCTTCTGGAAGTATTGTATTGGCAAGAGTAAACCTTTACCAATGTTCATTGGGAACATGTACAAATGTTCAGACAAAAATTCAGCCAACCTACACTAAAAAGTATCACATTTTTCACAGCACACTGGTAGGTTGTACTGAAATATAGCTGTAAGTGTACTTGGTTCTCTCTAACTCAGAACCCTCCAAGACACAATGGGAAATGGCTTATTTGCAGTGTACAATAAAAGAATCAAATCTACTACAAAACAGAAATTGTAACCCTTGAGGGTAGGGTCTTTTAGTATCAACAAAATACTTGATAAAGTCCTGTCCCTTTGTTTCAGTTGCTGATCACTAAACACATTATATACAGTTATGATATACATTTTACTTCGTGTGGAAATCACTGTTGCATCCAAATTTTAATGCTCGCAATGCATTATGTGTGATCTTTGTTAGAGTACAGCATGAAATGAGCATGACCATCAGGCGTCCCACTTGTTTCCTTCACATAAATTACTCTTGCTCCCCATCATACACATTTGGTGATTCTTGTGAAATTTCAGCAAGTACTAATGCAGCCTTCAGGAAGTGTGCCTTCATTGGACTACATACTCAAAAATGTGGCGCCTCATCTGCCCAGTCTGTCACAGTTTGTGTTTTGTTACTCACCTAACAAGTGTCTTCACAGAATTATAGGGGAGAGACACCGAAATTGTACCACTTTTGATATTTTATTTATTGCAACCTAAACAGTAAGTTACAAAATGATTTAAACAATGCCATATTCAACTGTACAGTGTTCTTGGTATCTGATTTAAAGAGTGGAAACTCTGAGAAAAATAAAAACACTACTCTTAATTTTCCAAACATCTGCAAGTGGTACAAATTAGGAGTCTTGTTTCCTAATTTGTACCAATAGGTACAGGTACATAAACTGTACCACCCATACAAACTATGTCCCTGACCTTAAATGTATGCACTAGTTAAAGGAACTGTTTCATATTTTAGTTCTTACATCACTGTTTGTAGGCATTGCAGTACAACTTCTTGACTCCTGCACACTTTGCACGAAAGCACATTTCATGCAGCTGATCATTTATTCCATTTGATTTTCCTTACAAAGCTTGCTCTCCATTTTCCTGTTTCATGAGAGAGTTTCTGTAGTGGCTTTCCTACAGCCTCCAAAACACTTCCTTTTCACAGGTGCCATTGTAGTTCCAGATTTCTGCTCCTTTGCTTCAGTTCTTTTTTTTTTTTTTTCTTTTCTTTTTTATGGACTGCTTTTCAGCTCACAGACTCCTTGGCTAGGCCTTGGGAGTTTCGTTTGGAGCTTTCATCATTTCCCTCGGATTTGGCTATATTTCTTAGACAGACGCTTTCAGCCCATTTTTTGTCTGCCTTGACGTCTTCTGCATTAAAATTACAGGGCAGTCTGTTTCATTCTGCAGTGTACGAAACAAGTTTCCTTACATCAGACATGCTTAAGCAAACATTATCAACTCAAATGTAGGAATATGCCTTCCAGTTCATCGGAAAACACTGCATTGTGAGCAGAAATTTGTATGTCCCTGATATATTCCAACATGCCTATAAATGGTTGGCTTAGGCATATTTTAGATGTGTGCATATTCATTTAAACTATGATCCGCTGTTCAGATATCGTGTTCAAAATAAAAGCAGGCCTGTGTAAATTGAAGGTAGAGGGGGGGAGGAGGAGGGGGTTTGGGGGGGGGGGGGGGGGGAAGAAAAGGAAAGTGAAGGAACTTACGATACCAGCTGCATTGAGATTTCACGCGGAGTCAGTGGCACCAAGTGAAAATATGTGCTAGGCCGGGATTAAAATCTGGTATCTCCTGCTTACTAGACGCGACTCAGACACTGTTTATTACGATTGCTTGGACTATTTCAGCCGACCCACATTCCCACCTAGTGTTAGCTATTCACAGTCCCAGTCCGAAACTCCTTCACCAAAGAGGACGAAGTAAATATTCCTGAATTCCAACTGAGAACAACTGCCAAGATGAGAAACATAGAAGTAGATATCCTCGGAGTAACGAAGCAGCTTAAATCACTTAATAAAGGCAAGGCCTCCAGTCCAGATTGTATACAAGTCAGGTTCCTCTCAGAGTATGCTGATAAAATAGCTCCGTATTTAGCAGTTATATACAACCACTTGCTCACAGAAAGATCCGTACCTAAAGGCTGGAATTACAGGCCTATATCACTTACGTCGATTTGCAATAGGGTTTTGGAACGTATACTGTATTTGAACATTGTGAAGTACCTCAAAAAAAATGATTTATTGACGCAAAGTCAGCATGGTTTCAGCAAATATCATTCTTGTGAAACATAACTAGCTCTTTATACTCATGAAGTAATAAGTGCTATCGACAGGGGGTGTCAAATTGATCACATATTTTTAGATTTCAAGAAGGCTTTCGACACCGTTCCTCACAAGTGTCTTCTAACCAAAGTGTGTGCCTACAGAGTATCGTCTCAGTTGAGTGACTGAATTCGTGATTTCCTGTCCGAGAGTTCACAGTTCGTAGTAATAGATGGAAAGTCATTGAGTAAAACAGAAGTAATATCCGGCGTTCCCCAAGGAAGTGTTATAGGCCCTCTATTGTTCCTGATCTATATTAACGACATAGGAGACAATCTGAGTAGCCATCTTAGACTGTCTGCAGATGATGCTGTCATTTATCATCTTGTAAAGTCATCAGATGATCAAAACGACTTGCAAAATGATTTAGATAAGATAATTGTATGGTGCAAAAAGTGGCAATTGACACTGAATAAGGAAAAGTGTGAAGTTATTCACATGAGTACTAAAAGAAATCAGCTAAATTTCGATTACGCGATAAGTCGCAAAAATCTATGGCTGTAAATTCAACTAAATACTTAGGGATTACAATTACAAATAACCTAAATTGGAACGATCACATAGATAATATTGTGGGTAGAGCAAACCAAAGACTGTGATTCATTGGCAGAACACTTCGAAGGTGCAACAAGTCTACTAAAGACTGCTTACACCACGCTTATCTGCCCTATTCTGGAGTACTGCTGTGCAGTGTGGGATCCGCATCAGGTGGGACTGACGGATGACATCGAAAAGTACAAAGAAGGGCAGCTCGTTTTGTATTATCGCGAGATAGGGGAGATAGTGCCACAGACATGATATGTGAATTCTAGTGGCAATCATTAAAACAAAGGTGTTTTTTGTTGCGATGGGATCTTGTCATGAAATTTCAATCACCAGTTTTCTCCTCCGATTGCGAAAACATTCTGTTGGCACCCACATACGTAGGGAGAAATGATCATCATGATAAAATAAGAGAAACCAGGGCTGGCACAGAAAAATTTAAGTGCTCGTTTTTCCCGCATGCTGTTGGAGAGAGGAACGGTAGAGAGACAGCTTGAAGGTGGTTCATTGAACCCTCTGCCAGGCACTTTATTGTGAGTAGCAGAGTAATCACATAGAAGTAGATGTAGATGTCCTCTGTGCTCACTTCTTTGAGATTCTTGCAGCGGATCAATTGTAATTGTGCATTTGCAATGAAGCTGGTGGATTCATAGCTCATTGACACAACTTAGTTGTATGAATGCATAGTGTCTGTTCTTTTGGATGTGTCTGTCTGTGCTTTACTTTCTCTAATGCCTCTCTGTTGCCGTACTGGAATACAAAATGATTATGTTGCACTAGTAACATCAAATGTCAATGGCCTTGCTGTAGTGGTAATACCAGTTCCCGTCAGATCATCGGAGTTAAGTGCTGTCGGGCTGGGCTAGCACTCAGATGGGTGACCATTTCATCTGCCGAGCGCTGTCGGCAAGCGGGGTGCACTCGGCCCTTGTGAGGCAAACTGAGGAGTTACTTGATTGAGAAGTAGCGGCTCCGGTCTTGTAAAGTCACATACAGCCGGGAGAGCAGTGTGCTAGCCACATGCCCCCCATATCTGCCTGTGTGCTGAGGATGACACGGGGGCCACGGTACCGTTGTGCCTTCCGAGGCCTGTTCAGATGGAGTAGTAACATTAAATGTACTTTTTAAAGCTCGCTATATGAGCAGGTTTCTTAAATCTTGCTGTTGCAATATCAGAAACATTGAGCGGTACATTATAGGCAATGTCACAGTTTTCTCTTTCTCAATTTCCTACAAATGAATCACAAAATATAAAGATTCATGACTGTCAGAAAACTAACATACTGTGTGTATATTCGCCCATAAATAAAATATGTTGCTGCTTATCTTACAACAACAGTTCTCTTCGCCACATACCCACAATGTTAGACAGAAACTACAACAAAACCAATGCCGTCTTTAGATGAGCTGTCCATCAACACACAGGACTGATAGCTGACATTATGCCTTCCAGAAGCATGTAGTTCAGACTGACATCACTAAATGTTGAGTAATACAAGAGGTACAAATTTTATAGTAGTGGTACAAATTAGGAGCTGGTACAGCATAGGCAACTCTCCCCTACAGTCTCAAAACTCGAGGAACTGTAGATAAATTTGAACACAAAGGAAACCTTTTACTTTTGAATGCAAAGCTTATTATTTCTGTTAGACGCTTGAAGGTTAGTTATAAAGTTTTAAGGATCACTTTGGGAAAATCAGTCTGTGACCATGAAACTTGGTAATGAAATGTGTAGTCCTCTATGTATTCACTGTTAACTGGAATACATTTTTCTTAACAGTGGAAAACCTCATTGGCAGTTCACATTTGTCACTGTTATATTGGCACTTACACCTGGCACAAGGTGCCATCGGGTGCACAACATGATCACTTTGGGATCATGTAGCGAATAATTTGGACAGCAGCGATTACATTTCTGAAATGTTAAGGACATTGGCTTTGCTCCATTTTTAATGTCTCTGTGACTATCCTTCTGTGAGGTAACGCAAGACTGCAAGTTGTCCATCCTGCCCTGACATACCTCAACACAGAGGGTGCTCGACTGTTCCTCTGACTAGCAGATCCTTCAGATTTCGCATCCTTTGAAAACATCTGGTCACAGGTTGCTGAGAGACTGGAACACCATACTCACTTTCTGCTATGATTGGTGAACTCTGGCACAGAGTTGAAGCAACATGGCATGATAGACTAGTTGTTGTTGTTGTGACCTTCACTCTGAATGCTGGTATGATGCAGCTCTCCATGCTACTCTATCCCGTGTGAGCCTCTTCAACTGCGAGTAATAATTGCAACCTACATCCTTCTGAATCAGCTTACTGTTTGACGTCTTCATTTCCCTCTACAATTTTTAACCCCCCCCCCACACACACACACACACACTTCAGTCCAATACTAAACTGGTGATTTCTTGATGCCTCAGAACGTGTCCAATCATCTGATCCTTTCTTGTAGTCAAGTTCTGCCACAAATTTCTTGTCTCCCCAATTCTGTTTAGAAACTCCCTCCTTATTACTTGCCTGGTGTACCCATCTAATCTTCAAAATTCTTCTGTAGCACCACATTTCAAAAGCTTTTATTCTCTTCTTGTCTAAACTTTTTATCGTCCATACTTCTCTTTCATACATGGCTACACTCTAGACAAATCTTTCAGAAAAGACACCCTGACACTTAAGTCTGTGCTCGATGTTAGCAAATTTCTCTTCTTCAAAAATGCATTCCCTGCCATTGCCAGTCTACATTTTATATCCTCTCTACTTCGACCATCAACAGTTATTTTGCTCCCCAAATAGCAAAACTCCTTTACTACTTTAAGTGTCTCATTTCCTAATCTAATTCTCTCAGCATCACCCGACTTAATTCGACTGCATCCCATTATCCTCGTTATGCTTTTGTTGATGTTCATCTTATATCCTCCTTTCGATACAGTATCCATTCTGTTCAACTGCTCTTCCAGGTCCTTTGCTGTCTCTGGGTTGTGTTGTTTGGGGGTGGAGACCAGACAGCGAGGTCATCGGTCTCATCGGATTAGGGAAGAACGGGGAAAGAAGTCGTCCATGCCCTTTCAAAGGAACCATCCCGCCATTTGCCTGGAGCGATGAGACATTAAGCATTCCTGCCATACAACCATGTCACCCTGCTGTGAAGAACAAACAGATCAGTTCATTTTTAAATAAGGTAGGTAGTTCAGATCAGAACTAGAAGTATCTTATAATAAAAAAAAAACCAAACAAGCAACGACTTACCAAAATAAAGATGTTTTGCAGTCCAGAATCTTCGTCGTTTGTATGGCTGAGGTGGTGTCTCATTTCGTAGAGTAATCCATTTAATGACACATTGAGCATTCCTGCCATACGACCATGTCACCCTGCTATGAAGAACAAACAGATCAGTTCATTTTTAAATAAGGTAGGTAGTTCAGATCAGAACTAGAAGCATCTTATAATAAAAAAATACCAAACAAGCAACGACTTACCAAAATAAAGATGTTTTGCAGTCCAGAACCTTCGTCGTTTGTATGGCTGAGGTGCTGTCTCGTTTCGTACAGTGATCCATTTAATGAGACATTAAGCATTCCTGCCATACAACCATGTCACCCTGCTGTGAAGAACAATCATATTAGTTCATTTTTAAATAACGTAGGTTGTTCAAATCAGAACTAGATGTATCTTACAATAAAAAAGAACCAAACAAGGAAGGACTTACCAAAAGAAAGATGTTTTACTGTCCAGAATCTTTGTCGTTTGTATGGCTGAGGTGCTGTCTCGTTTCGTACAGTGATCCATTCAATGAGACATTAAGCATTCCTGCCATACGACCATGTCACCCTGAAGTGAAGAACAAACAGATTAGTTCATTTTTAAATAACATAGGTACATCAAATCTGAACTAGCAGTATCATACAATAAAAAGTATCAAAAGAAAAAGACTTACCGAAAGACAGAAGTTTTGCAGTCCAGATTCTCCGTCGTATGTATGGCTGAGGTGGTGTCTCGTTTCGTACAGTAATCCATTCAATGAGACACTGAGCATTCCTGCCATACGACCATGTCACCCTGCTATGAAGAACAAACAGATTAGTTCATTTTTAAATGACGTAGGTAGTTCAAATCAGAACTATTAGTATCCTACAATAAAAAAGATCAATTGAGCAAGGACTTACCATAAGAAAGATGTTTTGCAGTCCAGAATCTTCGTCGTTTGTATGGCTGAGGTGGTGTCTCGTTTCGTACAGTTATCCATTCAATGAGACATTAAGCATTCCTGCCATGCGACCATGTCACCCTGCTGTGAAGAACAAACAGAATAGTTCATTTTTAAATAACGTAGGTAGTTCAAATATGAACTAGAAGAATCTTACACTAAAAAAAAAAAAAAAAAAAAAAAAAAAAAAAAAAAAAAAAAAAAAAAAAAAAAAAAAAATAACGAGGAAGGACTTGCAAAAGGAAAGATGTATTTCAGTCCAGAATCTTCGTCGTTTGTATGGCTGAGGTGGTGTCTCGTTTTGTACAGTAATCCAGTCTGTGAGACATTAAGCATTTCTGCCATGCGATCACGTCACCCTGCTGTGAAGAACAAACATATTACTTCATTTTTAAATAACGCAGGTAATTCAAATCAGAACTAGGAGTATTTTACAATAAAAGAAAAAAAAAAACGAGGAAGGACTTACCATAAGAAAGATGTTTTGCAGTCCAGAATCTTCGTCATTTGTATGGCTGAGGTGGTGTTTCGTGTCGTACAGTAATCCATTCAATGAGACATTAAGCATTCCCGCCATACGACCATGTCACACTGCTGTGAAAAACAAACAAATTAGTTCATTTTTAAATAACATAGGTAGTTCAAATCAGAACTAGAAGTATCTTACAATAAAAAGTATCAAACAAGCAAAGACTTATCATAAGAAAGGTGTCTTGCAGTCCAGAATCTTCGACGTTTGTATGGCTGAGGTGGTGTCTCATTTCGTACGGTAATCCATTCAATGAGACATTAGGAATTCCTGCCATACGACCATGTCACCCTGCTGTGAGGAACAAACAGATTATTTCATTTTGTAAATAGCGCAGTGCGTTCAAATCTCAACTACAGTGTCTTACAATAAGAAGCATAAAACGAGGAAGACTTACCAAAGAAAGATGTTTTGCAGTCCACAATCTTCGACCTTTGTATGGCTGAGGTGGTGTCTCGTTTCGTACAGTAATCCATTCAATGAGATATTAAGAATTCCTGCCTTACGACCATGTCACCCTGCTGTGACATACAAACAGATTAGTTCATTTTTAAATAACGTAGGTAGTTCAAATCAGAACTAGAAGTAACTTTCAATAAAAAAAAAAAAAAACTTGAGTAGGGACTTACCAAAAGAAAGATGTTTTGCAGTCCACAATCTTCGACCTTTGTATGGCTGAGGTGGTGTCTCATTTCGTACAGTAATCCATTCAATGAGACATTAAGAATTCCTGCCGTACGACCATGTCACCCTGCTGTGAAGAACAAACAGATTAGTTCATTTTGTAAATAGCGCAGTTCGTTCAAATCTCGTCTACAGTGTCTTACAATAAGAAGCATAAAACGAGGAAGACTTACCAAAAGAAAGAACTTTTGCAGTCCAGAGTCTTCGTCGTTTGTATGGCTGTCGTGGTGTCTTATTTATTACAGTAATCCATTCAATGAGACATTAAGCATTCCTGCCATGCGACCGTGTCACCTTGCTATGAAGAACAAACAGATAAGTTCAATTTTAAATAACGTAGGTAGTTCAATTAGGAGCCAGAAGTATCTGACAATAAGAAGTATCAAACGAGAAAGGACCTACCAAAAGAAAGATGTTTTGCAGGCCAGAATCTTCGTCGATTGTATGGCTGAGGTGGTGTCTCGTTTCATACAGTAATCCATTCAATGAGACATTAAGCATTCCTGCCATGCGACCATGTCACCCTGCTGTGAAGAACAAACAGATTAGTTCATTTTTAAATAACGTAGGTAGTTCAAATCAGAACTAGAAGTATCTTACAATAAAAAGTATCAAACGAGGAAGGACTTAAAGAAAGAAATGTGTTATGCAGTGCAGAATCTTTGTAGTTTGTATGGCTGAGGTGGTGTCTCGTTTCGTACAATAATCCATTCAATGAGATATTAAGCATTCCTGCCATGCGACCGTGTCACCCTGCTGTGAAGAACAAACAGATAAGTTCAGTTTTAAATAACGTAGGTAGTTCAAATCAGAACTAGAAGTAACTTACAATAAAAAAAAAAAAAAAACGAGGAAGAACTTACCAAAAGAAAGAATTTATTTCAGTCCAGAATCTTCGTCGTTTGTATGGCTGAGGTAGTGTCTCGTTTCGTACAGTAATCCAGTCTGTGAGACATTAAGCATTTCTGCCATACGATCACATCACCCTGCTGTGAAGAACAAAAAAACTAGTTTATTTTTAAATAACATAGGTAGTTCAAATCAGACTAGAAGTATCTTACAATAAAAGTATCAAACGAGGAAGGACGTACCATAAGAAAAATGTTTTCAGTCCAGAATCTTCGTCGTTTGTATGGTGAGGTGGTGTCTCGTTTCGTACAGTAATCCATTCAATGAGACATTAAGCATTCCTGCCATACGACCATGTCACCCTGCTGTGAAGAACAAACATATTAGTTCATTTTTAAATATCGTAGGTAGTTCAAATCAGAACTAGAAGTATCTTACAATAAAAAGTATCAAACGAGGAAGGACTTACCAAAAGAAAGATATTTTGCAGTCCAGATTCTTCGTCGTTTGTATGTCTGAGGTGGTCTCTCGTTTCGTACAGTAATCCATTCAATGAGACATTAAGCATTCCTGGTATACGACCATGTCACCCTGCTGTGAAGAACAAACATATTAGTTCATTTTTAAAAAACGTAGGTAGTTCAAATCAGAACTAGAAGTATCTTACAATAAAAAGTATCAAACGATGAAGGACTTAAAAAAAGAAAGATGTTTTGTAGTCCAGAATCTTCGTCGTTTGTATGGCTAAGGTGGTGTCTCGTTTCGTACAGTCATCCAATCAGTGAGACATTAACCATTCCTGCCATACGACCATGTCACCCTGCTTAAAGAACAAACAGATTAGTTCATTTTTTAAATAACATAGGTAGTTCAAATCAGAACTAGAAGTATCTTACAATAAAAAGTATCAAACGAGGAAGGATTTAAACAAAGAAAGATGTTTTGTAGTCCAGAATCTTCGTCATTTGTATGGCTGAGGTGGTGTCTCGTTTCTTACAGTTATCCATTCAATGAGACATTACGCATTACTGCCATGCGACCATGTCACCCTGCTGTGAAAAACAAATAAATTAGTTTATTTTTAAATAACGTAGGTAGTTCAAATCAGAACTAGAAGTATCTTACAATAAAAAAAAAAATTAAAACGGGGAAGGACTTACCAAAAGAAATATGTACTTCAGTCTAGAATCTTCGTCGCTTGTATGGCTGAGGTGGTGTCCCGTTTCGTACAGTGATCCATTCTGTGAGACATTAAGCATTTCTTCCATACGACCACGTCACCCTGCTGTGAGGAACAAATAAATTAGTTTATTTTTAAATAACATAGGTAGTTTTAATCAGACTAGAAGTATCTTACAAGAAAAGTATCAAATGAGAAAGGACTTACCATAAGAAAGATGTTTTGCAGTCCAGAATCTTTGTCGTTTGTATGGCTGAGGTAGTGTCTCGTTTCGTACAGTAATCCATTCAATGAGACATTAAGAATCCCTGCCATGCGATCATATCACCCTGCTGTGAAGAACGAACAGATTAGTTCATTTTTAAATAACGTAGGTAGTTCTAATCAGAACTAGAAGTATCTTTCGATAGAAAGTATCAAACGAGGAAGGACTTACCAAAAAAAAGAAGTTTTGCAGTCCAGAATCTTCGTCGTTTGTATGGCTGAGGTATTGTCTTATTTCGGACAGTAATCCATTCAATGTGACATTAAGCATTCCTGCCTTACGACCATGTAACCCTGCTGTGACAAACAAACAGATTAATTCATTTTTAAATAACGTAGATAGTTCAAATCTGAACTAGAAGTATCTTACAATAAAAAATATCAAACGAGGAAGGACTTACCAAAGGAAAGATGTTTTGCAGTCCAGAATCTTCGTCGTTTGTATATCTCAGGTGGTGTTTGGTTTCGTACAGTAATCCATTCAATGACATATTAATCATTCCTGCCATTCGACCATATCACCCTTCTGTGAGGAACAAACAGATTAGTTCATTTTTAAATAACGTAGGTAGTTCAAATCAGAACTAGAAGTATCCTACAATAAAAAAGATCAAATGAGCAAGGACTTACCATAAGAAAGGTGTTTTGCAGTCCAGAATCTTCGTCGTTTGTATGGCTGAGGTGGTGTCTCCTTTCGTACAGTTATCCATTCAATGAGACATTAAGCATACCTGCCATGCGACCATGTCACCCTGCTGTGAAGAACGAACAGAATAGCTCATTTTTAAATAACGTAGGTAGTTCAAATATGAACTAGAAGTATCTTACACTAAAAAAAAAAAAAAAAAAAAAAAAAAAAACGAGGAAGGACTTGCCAAAAGAAAGATGTATTTCAGTCCAGAATCTTCGTCGTTTGTATGGCTGAGGCAGTGTCTCGTTTCGTACAGTAATCTAGTCTGTGAGACATTAAGCATTTCTGCCATACGATCACGTCACCCTGCTGTGAAGAACAAATATATTAGTTTATTTTTAAATAACATAGGTAGTTCAAATCAGACTAGAAGTATCTTACAATAAAAGTATCAAACGAGGAAGGACGTACCATAAGAAAAATGTTTTCAGTCCTGAATCTTCGTCGTTTGTATGGTGAGGTGGTGTCTCGTTTCATACAGTAATCCATTCAATGAGACATTAAGCATTCTTGCCATGGGACCATGTCATCCTGCTGTGAAGAACAAACAGGTTAGTGCATTTTTAAATAACGTAGGCAGTTCAAATCAGAACTAGAAGTATCTTACAATAAAAAGTATCAAACGAGGAAGGACTTACCAAAAGAAAGAGGTTTTGCAGTCCAGAATCTTCGTCGTTTGTATGGCTGAGGTATTGTCTCGTTTCATAGAGTAATCCATTCAATGAGACTTTAAGCATTCCTGCCATAAGACCGTGTAACCCTGCTGTGAAGAACAAACATATTAGTTCATTTTTAAATAACGTAGGTACTTCAAATCAGAACTAGAAGTGACTTACAATAAAAGAAAGAAAAAAAAAAAAAAAAAAAAAACGAGGAAGGACTTACCAAAAGAAAAATGTTTTTCAGTCCAGAATCTTCGTCATTGATATGGCTGAGGTGGTGTCTCGTTTCGTACAGTAATCCATTCAATGAGACATTAAGCATTCCTGCCATATGACCATGTCACCCTGCTGTGAAGAACAAACAGATTAGTTCATTTTTTAATATCGTAGGTAGTTCAAATCAGAACCAGAAGTATCTTACAATATAAAGTATCAAACGAGGAACGACGTACCAAAAGAAAGAAGTTTTGCAGTCCAGAATCATCGTCATTTGTATGGCTGAGGTATTGTCTCGTTTCGTACAGTAATCCATTCAGTCAGGCATTAAGTATTCCTGCCGTACGACCATGTAACCCTGCTGTGATGGACAAACAAATTAGTTTATTTTTAAATATCATAGGAAGTTCAAACCAGAACTGGAAGTATCTTACAATAAAAAGTATCAAACGAGGAAGGACTTACCATAAGAAAGATGTTTCGCAGCCCAGAATGTTAATCGTCTGTATGGGTGAGGTGGTGTCTCGTTTCGTACAGTAATCCATTCAATGAGACTTTAAGCATTCCTGCCATACGACCATGTCACCCTGCTATGAAGAACAAACAGATTAGTTCATTTTTAAATGACGTAGGTAGTTCAAATCAGAACTATTAGTATCCTACAATAAAAAAGATCAATTGAGCAAGGACTTACCATAAGAAAGATGTTTTGCAGTCCAGAATCTTCGTCGTTTGTATGGCTGAGGTGGTGTCTCGTTTCGTACAGTTATCCATTCAATGAGACATTAAGCATTCCTGCAATACGACCATGTAATCCTGCTGTGACAAACAAACAGATTAGTTCATTTTTAAATAACGTAGGTAGTTCAAATATGAACTAGAAGAATCTTACACTAAAAAAAAAAAAAAAAAAAAAAAAATAACGAGGAAGGACTTGCAAAAGGAAAGATGTATTTCAGTCCAGAATCTTCGTCGTTTGTATGGCTGAGGTGGTGTCTCGTTTTGTACAGTAATCCAGTCTGTGAGACATTAAGCATTTCTGCCATGCGATCACGTCACCCTGCTGTGAAGAACAAACATATTACTTCATTTTTAAATAACGCAGGTAATTCAAATCAGAACTAGGAGTATTTTACAATAAAAGAAAAAAAAAAACGAGGAAGGACTTACCATAAGAAAGATGTTTTGCAGTCCAGAATCTTCGTCATTTGTATGGCTGAGGTGGTGTTTCGTGTCGTACAGTAATCCATTCAATGAGACATTAAGCATTCCCGCCATACGACCATGTCACACTGCTGTGAAAAACAAACAAATTAGTTCATTTTTAGATAACATAGGTAGTTCAAATCAGAACTAGAAGTATCTTACAATAAAAAGTATCAAACAAGCAAAGACTTATCATAAGAAAGATGTCTTGCAGTCCAGAATCTTCGACGTTTGTATGGCTGAGGTGGTGTCTCATTTCGTACGGTAATCCATTCAATGAGACATTAGGAATTCCTGCCATACGACCATGTCACCCTGCTGTGAGGAACAAACAGATTATTTCATTTTGTAAATAGCGCAGTGCGTTCAAATCTCAACTACAGTGTCTTACAATAAGAAGCATAAAACGAGGAAGACTTACCAAAGAAAGAAGTTTTGCAGTCCAGAATCTTCGCCGTTTGTATGGCTGACGTGGTGTCTCATTTCGTACAGTAATCCATTCAATGAGACATTAAGCATTCCTGCAATACGACCATGTAATCCTGCTGTGACAAACAAACAGATTAGTTCATTTTTAAATAACGTAGGTAGTTCAAATCAGAACTAGAAGTAACTTTCAATAAAAAAAAAAAAAAAAAACTTGAGTAGGGACTTACCAAAAGAAAGATGTTTTGCAGTCCACAATCTTCGACCTTTGTATGGCTGAGGTGGTGTCTTGTTTCGTACAGTAAACCATTCAATGAGATATTAAGAATTCCTGCCTTACGACCATGTCACCCTGCTGTGACATACAAACAGATTAGTTCATTTTTAAATAACATAGGTAGTTCAAATCAGAACTAGAAGTAACTTTCAATAAAAAAAAAAAAACTTGAGTAGGGACCTACCAAAAGAAAGATGTTTTGCAGTCCACAATCTTCGACCTTTGTATGGCTGAGGTGGTGTCTCATTTCGTACAGTAATCCATTCAATGAGACATTAAGAATTCCTGCCGTACGACCATGTCACCCTGCTGTGAAGAACAAACAGATTAGTTCATTTTGTAAATAGCGCAGTTCGTTCAAATCTCGTCTACAGTGTCTTACAATAAGAAGCATAAAACGAGGAAGACTTACCAAAAGAAAGAACTTTTGCAGTCCAGAGTCTTCGTCGTTTGTATGGCTGTCGTGGTGTCTTGTTTATTACAGTAATCCATTCAATGAGACATTAAGCATTCCTGCCATGCGACCGTGTCACCCTGCTATGAAGAACAAACAGATAAGTTCAATTTTAAATAACGTAGGTAGTTCAATTAGGAGCCAGAAGTATCTAACAATAAGAAGTATCAAACGAGGAAGGACCTACCAAAAGAAAGATGTTTTGCAGGCCAGAATCTTCGTCGATTGTATGGCTGAGGTGGTGTCTCGTTTCATACAGTAATCCATTCAATGAGACATTAAGCATTCCTGCCATGCGACCATGTCACCCTGCTGTGAAGAACAAACAGATTAGTTCATTTTTAAATAACGTAGGTAGTTCAAATCAGAACTAGAAGTATCTTACAATAAAAAGTATCAAACGAGGAAGGACTTAAAGAAAGAAATGTGTTATGCAGTGCAGAATCTTTGTAGTTTGTATGGCTGAGGTGGTGTCTCGTTTCGTACAATAATCCATTCAATGAGACATTAAGCATTCCTGCCATGCGACCGTGTCACCCTGCTGTGAAGAACAAACAGATAAGTTCAGTTTTAAATAACGTAGGTAGTTCAATTAGGAGCCAGAAGTATCTTACAATAAAAAGTGTCAAACGAGAAGGGACTTACCAAAAGAAAGATGTTTTGCAGTCCAGAATCTTCGTCCTTTGTATGGCTCAGGTGGTGTCTCGTTTCGTACAGTAATCCATTCAATGAGATATTAAGCATTCCTGCCATACGACCATGTCACTCTGCTGTGAAGAACAAACAGATTAGTTCATTTTAAATAACATAGGTATTTCAAATCTGAACTAGCATTATCTTACAATAAAAGGTATCAAACGAGGAAGGACTTACCAAAAGGAAGATGTTTTGCAGTCCAGAATCTTCGTCGTTTGTTTGGCCCTGGTGGTGTCTCGTTTCGTACAGTAATCCAGTCTGTGAGACATTAAGCATTTCTGCCATATGATCACGTCACCCTGCTGTGAAGTACAAACATATTAGTTCATTTTTAAATAACGTTGGTAGTTCAAATCAGAACTAGAAGTATCTTACAATAAAAAAAAAAAAAAAAAAAAAACGAGGTAGGACTTACCATAAGGAAGATGTTTTGCAGTCCAGAATTTTCATCATTTGTATGGCTGAGGTGGTGTTTCGTGTCGTACAGAAATCCATTCA
This sequence comes from Schistocerca americana, assembly GCF_021461395.2. NCBI lineage: Eukaryota > Metazoa > Arthropoda > Insecta > Orthoptera > Acrididae > Schistocerca > Schistocerca americana. Next base: position 149,358,759 of record NC_060129.1, on the reverse strand, counting down.
ATGAGACATAAAGCATTCCTGCCATGGGACCATGTCACCCTGCTGTGCGAGCAAACAGGTTAGTGCATTTTTAAATAACGTAGGTAGTTCAAATCAGAACTAGAAGTATCTTACAATAACAAGTATCCAACGAGGAAGGACTTACCAAAAGAAAAAAGTTTTGCAGTCCAGAATCTTCGTCGTTTGTATGGCTGAGGTATTGTCTCTTGTCATACAGTAATCCATTCAATGAGATATTAAGCATTCCTGCCGTACGACCATGTAACCCTGCTGTGACAAACAAACAGATTAGTTCATTTTTAAATAACGTAGGTAGTTCAAATCAGAACTAGAAGTAACTTGCAATAAAAAAAAAAAAAAAAAACCAGGAAGGACTTACCAAAAGAAAGAAGTTTTGCAGTCCAGAATCTTCGTCAATCGTATGGCTGAGGTGGTGTCTCGTTTCGTACAGTAATCCATTCAATGAGACATTTAGAATTCCTGCCATACGACCATGTCACCCGGCTGTGAAGAACAAACAGATTAGTTCATTTTGTAAATAGCGCAGTTCGTTCAAATCTCGTCTACAGTGTCTTACAATAAGAATCATAAAACGAGGAACACTTACCAAAAGAAAGAAGTTTTGCAGTACAGAGTCTTCGTCGTTTGTATGGCTGAGGAGGTGTCTCGTTTCGTACAGAAATCCATTCAATGAGATATTAAGAATTCCTGCCATACGACCATGTCACCCTGCTGTGAAGAACAAACAGATTAGTTCATTTTGTAAATAGCGCAGTTCGTTCAAATCTCGTCTACAGTGTCTTACAATAAGAAGCATAAAACAAGCAAGACTTACCAAAAGAAAGAACTTTTGCATTCCAGAGTCTTCGTCGTTTGTATGGCTGTTGTGGTGTCTCGTTTATTACAGTAATCCATTCAATGAGACATTAAGCATTCCTGCCATGCGACCGTGTCACACTGCTATGAAGAACAAACAGATAAGTTCAATTTTAAATAACGTAGGTAGTTCAACTAGGAGCTAGAAGTATCTTACAATAAGAAGTATCAAACGAGGAAAGACCTACCAAAAGAAAGATGTTTTGCAGTCCAGAATCTTCGTCGATTGTATGGCTGAGGTGGTGTCTCGTTTCATACAATAATCCATTCAATGAGACATTAAGCATTCCTGCCATGGGACCATGTCACCCTGCTGTGAAGAACAAACAGGTTAGTGCATTTTTAAATAACGTAGGTAGTTCAAATCGGAACTAGAAGTATCTTACAATAACAAGTATCAAACGAGGAAGGACTTACCAAAAGAAAGAAGTTTTGCAGTCCAGAATCTTCGTCGTTTGTATGGCTGAGGTATTGTCTCTTTTCATACAGTAATCTATTCAATGAGACATTAAGCATTCCTGCCGTACGACCACGTAACCCTGCTGTGACAAACAAACAGATTAGTTCAATTTTAAATAACGTAGGTAGTTCAACTAGGAGCTAGAAGTATCTTACAATAAAAAGTATCAAACGAGGAAGGACTTACCAAAACAAAGATATTTTGCACTCCAGAATCTTCGCCGTTTGTATGGCTGAGATTGTGTCTCGTTTCATATAGTAATCCATTAAATGAGAAAATTAGGCAGTCCTGCCATACGACCATGTTAACCTGCTGTGAAGAACACACACATTAGTTCATTTTTATATAACGTAGGTAGTTCAAATCAGATCTAATTGTATCTTACAATAAAAAAAAAAAAAAAAATAAACGTGGAAAGACTAACCATAAGAAAGATGTTATGCAGTCCAGATCCTTCGTCGTTTGTAAGGCTGAGGTGGTGTCTCGTTTTGTACAGTAATCCTTTCAATGAGACATTAAGCATTCCTGCCATAAGACCGTATCACCTTGCGGTGAAGAACAAACATATTAGTTGATTTTTAAATAACGTAGGTAGTTCAAATCAGAACTAGAAGTGACTTACAATAAAAGAAAAAAAAAAAAAAAACGAGGAAGGACTTACCAAAAGAAAAATGTTTTGCAGTCCAGAATCTACGTCATTTGTATGGCTGAGGTGGTGTTTCGTGTCGTACAGAAATCCTTTCAATGAGACATTAAGCATTCCTGCCATATGACGATGACACCCTGCTGTGAAGAACAAACATATTGGTTCAGTTTTAAATAATGTAGGTAGTTCAAATCAGAACTAGAAGTAACTTACAATAAAAAAAAAAAAAGAAACGAGGAAGAACTTACCAAAAGAAAGAATTTATTTCAGTCCAGAATCTTCGTCGTTTGTATGGCTGAGGTGGTGTCTCGTTTCGTACAGTAATCCAGTCTGTGAGACATTAAGCATTTATGCCATACGATCACATCACCCTGCTGTGAACAACAAAAAAACTAGTTTATTTTTAAATAACATAGGTAGTTCAAATCAGACTAGAAGTATCTTACAATGCAAAGTATCAAACGAGGAAGGACTTACCAAAAGAAAGATGTTTTGCAGTCCAGAATCTTTGTCGTTTGTGTGCCTGAGGTGGTGTCTCGTTTCGTACACTCATTCATTCAATGAGACATTAACTATTCCTGCCATACGACCATGTCACCCTGCTGTGAAGAAAAAACAGATTAATTCATTTTAAAATAACGTAGGTAGTTCAAATAAGAACTAGAAGTATCTTACAATGAAAAGTATCAAACGAGGAAGGACTTACCAAAAGAAAGATGTTTTGCAGTGCAGAATCTTTGTAGTCTGTATGGCTGAGGTGGTGTCTCGTTACGTACAATAATCCATTCAATGAGACATTAAGCATTCCTGCCCTGCGACCGTTTCACCCTGCTGTGAAGAACAAACGGATAAGTTCAATTTTAAATAACGTAGGTAGTTCAATTAGGAGCCAGAAGTATCTTACAATAAAAAGTATCAAACGAGGCAGGACTTACCAAAAGAAAGATGTTTTGCAGTCCAGAATCTTCGTCGTTTGTATGGCTCAGGTGGTGTCTCGTTTCGTACAGTAATCCATTCAATGAGATATTAAGCATTTCTGCCATACGACCATGTCACTCTGCTGTGAAGAACAAACAGATTAGTTCATTTTAAATAACATTGGTACTTCAAATTTGAACTAGCATTATCTTACAATAAAAAGTATCTAACGAGGAAGGACTTAACAAAAGAAAGATGTTTTGCAGTCCAGAATCTTTGTCGATTGTATGGCTGAGGCGGTGTCTCCTTTCATAGAGTAATCCATTCAATGAGACATGAAGCATTCCTGCCATGCAACCATGTCACCCTGCTATGAAGATCAAACAGATTAGTTCATTTTTAAATAACGTGGGTAGTTCAAATCAGAACTAGAAGTATCTTACAATAAAATGTATCAAACGAGGAAGGACTTACCAAAAGAAAGATGTTTTGCAGTCCAGAATCTTCGTCGGTTGTATGGCTCAGGTGGTGTCTCGTTTCGTACAGTAATCCATTCAATGGGATATTAAGCATTCCTGCCATACGACCATGTCACTGTGCTGTGAAGAACAAACAGGTTAGTTCATTTTAAATAACATAGGTACTTCAAATCTGAACTAGCATTGTCTTACAATAAAAGGTATCAAACGAGGAAGGACTTACCAAAAGAAAGATGTTTTGCAGTCCAGAATCTTCGTCGTTTGTATGGCTGAGGTGGTGTCTCATTTCGTACAGTAATCCATTCAATGAGACATTAAGCATTCCTGCCATTGACCATGTCACCCTGCTGTGTAGAACAAACAAACTAGTTCATTTTTAAATAACATAGGTAGTTCAAATCATAACTAGAAGTATCTTACAATAGAAAGGATCAAATGAGCAAGGACTTACCATAAGAAAGATGTTTTGCAGTCCAGAATCTTCGTCGTTTGTATGGCTGAGGTTGTGTCTCGTTTCATATAGTAATCCATTCAATGAGACATTAAGAATTCCTGTTGTACGACCATGTCACCATGCTGTGAAGAACAAACATACTAGTTCATTTTTAAATAACGTAGGTAGTTCAAATCAGAACTAGAAGTATCTTACAATATTAAAAAAAAAAAAAAACAAACGAGGAAGGATTTACCAAAAGAAAGATGTTTTGCAGTCCAGAATCTTCGTCGTTTGTATGGCTGAGATGGTGTCTCGTTTCGTACACTAATCCATTCTATTAGACATTAAGAATTCCTGCCGTACGACCACGTCACCCTGCTGTGAAGAAAAAATAAATTAATTTATTTTTAAATAACATAGGTAGTTCAAATCAGACTAGAAGTATCTTACAATAAAAGTAACAAACGAGGAAGGACTTACCATAAGAAAGATGTTTTGCAGTCCAGAATCTTCTTCGTTTGTATGGCTGAGGTGGTGTCTGGTTTCGTACAGTAATCCATCCAATGAGACGTTAAGCATTCCTGCCATACGACCATGCACCCTGCTGTGAAGAACAAACAGATTATTTCATTTTTAAATACAGTAGGTAGTTCAAATCAGAACTAGAAGTGTCTTACAATAAAAAGTATCAAACGAGGAAGGACTTGAAAAAAGAAAGATGTTTTGTAGTCCAGCATCTTCGTCGTTTGTATGGCTGAGGTGGTGTCTCGTTTCTTACAGTTATCCATTCAATGAGACATTAAGCATTCCTGGCATGGGACCATGTCACTCTGCTGTGATGAACAAACAGATTAGTTCATTTTTAAATAACGTAGGTAGTTCAAATCAGAACTAGAAGTATCTTAGATTAAAAAATATCATACGAGGAAGGACTTTCCAAAACAAAGATGTTTTGCAGCCCAGAATCTTCGTCGTTTGTATGGCTGAGGTGATGTCTCGTTTCGTACAGTAATCCATTCAATGAGACATTAAGAATTCCTGCCGTACGACCATGTCACCCTGCTGTGACAAACAAACAGATTAGTTCATTTTTAAATAACGTAGGAAGTTCAAATCAGAACTAGAAGTAACTTACAATAAAAAAAATAGAAAAAAAACATCGAGGAAGGACTTACCAAAAGGAAGAAGTTTTGCTGTCCAGAATCTTCGTCATTCGTATGGCTGCGGTGGTGTCTCGCTTCGAACAGTAATCCATTCAATGAGACATTAAGAATTCCTGCCATACGACCATGTCACCCTGCTGTGAAGAACAAAGAGATTAGTTCATTTTGTAAATAGCGCAGTTCGTTCGAATCTCGTCTACAGTGTCTTACAATAAGAAGCATAAAACGAGGAAGACTTACCAATAGAATGAAGTTCTGCAGTCCAGAGTTTTCGTCGTTTGTATGGCTGTCGATGCGTCTCGTTAATTACAGTAATCCATTCAATGAGACATTAAGCATTCCTGCCATGCGACCTAGTCACCCTGCTGCGAAGAACAAACAGATAAGTTCAATTTTAAATAACGTAGGTAGTTCAATTAGGAGCCAGAAGTATCTTACAATAAGAAGTAGCAAACGAGGAAGCACTTACCAAAAGAAAGATGTTTTGCAGTCCAGAATCTTCGTCGTTTGTATGGCTCAGGTGGTGTCTCGTTTCGTACAGTAATCCATCCAATGAGTCATTAAGCATTCCTGCCATACGACAATGTCACCCTGCTGTGACAAACAAACAGATTATTTCATTTTTAAATAACGTAGGTAGTTCAAATCAGAACTAGAAGTATCTTACAATAAAAAGTATCAAACCAGGAAGGACTTAAAGAAAGAAATATGTTTTGCAGTGCAGAATCTTTGTAGTTTGTATGGCTGGGGTGGTGTCTCGTTTCGTACAATAATCCATTCAATGAGACATTAAGCATTCCTGCCATGCGACCGTGTCACCCTGCAGTGAAGAATAAACAGATAAGTTCAATATTAAATAACGTAGGTAATTCAATTTGGAGCCAGAAGTATCTTACAATAAAAAGTATCAAACGATGAAGGACTTGAAAAAAGAAAGATGTTTTGTAGTCCAGAATCTTCGTCGTTTGTATGGCTGAGGTGGTGTTCATTTCGTACAGTGATCCATTTAATGAGACATTAAGCATTCCTGGCATGCGACCATGTCACCCTGCTGTGAAGAACAAACAGATTAGTTCATTTTTAAATAACGCAGGTAGTTCAAATCAGAACTAGAAGTATCTTAGAATAAAAAGTATCAAACGAGGAAGGACTTATTAAAAGAAAGACGTTTTGCAGTCCGGAATCTTCGTTGTTTGTATAGCTGAGGTATTGTCTCGTTTCGTACAGTAATCCATTCAATGAGACATTAAGCATTCCTGCCATACGACCATGTAACCCTGCTGTGACAAACAAACAGATTAGTTCATTTATAAATAAAGTAGGTAGTTCAAATCAGAAGTAGAAGTGTCTTACAATAAAAAGTATCAAACGAGGAAGGACTTGAAAAAAGAAAGATGTTTTGTAGTCCAGAATCTTCGTCGTTGGATGGCTGCGGTGGTGTCTCGTTTCGTAAAGTAATCCATTCAATGAGTCATTAAGCATTCCTGCCATACGACAATGTCACCCTGCTGTGACAAACAAACAGATTATTTCATTTTTAAATAACGTAGGTAGTTCAAATCAGAACTAGAAGTAACTTACAATTAAAAAAAAAAAAAAAAAAAATTATGAGGAAGGACTTACCAGAAGAAAGAAGTTTTGCAGTCCAGAATCTTCGTCATTCGTATGGCTGAGGTGGTGTCTCATTTCGTACAGTAATCCATTCAATTGGACATTAACAATTCCCTTCCATCCGACAATGTCACCCTGCTGTGAAGAACAAACAGATTAGCTCATTTTGTAAATAGCGCAGTTCGTTCAAATCTCGACTACAGTGTCTTACAATAAGAAGCATAATACAACGAAGACTTACCAAAAGAAAGAAGTTTTGCAGTCCAGAATCTTCGTCGTTTGTATGGCTGAGGTGGTGTCTCGTTTTGTACAGTAATCCATTCAAAGAGACATTAAGAATTCCTGCCGTACAACCATGTCACACTGCTGTGACAAACAAACAGATTAGTTCGTTTTTAAATAACGTAGGTAGTTCAAATCAGAACTAGAAGTAACTTACAATAAAAAAAAAAAAAAAAAATAAAGCGAGGAAGGACTTCCAAAAGAAAGAAGTTTTGCAGTCCAGAATCTTCGTCATTCGTATGGCTGGGGTGGTGTCTCGTTCCGTACAGTAATCCATTCAATGAGACATTAAGAATTCTGCCGTACGACCATTTCACCCTGCTGTGACAAACAAACAGATTAGTTCATTTTTAAATAATGTAGGTAGTTCAAAACAGAACTAGAAGTAACTTACAATAAAAATAAAATAAAAAAAAACAAACTAGGGAGGACTTACCAAAAGAAAGAAGTTTTGCAGTCCAGAATCTTCGTCATTCGTATGGCTGAGGTGGTGTCTCGTTCCGTACAGTAATCCATTCAGTGAGACATTAAGAATTCCTGCCATACGACCATGTCACCCTGCTGTGAAGAACAAACAGATTAGTTCATTTTGTAAATAGCACAGTTCGTTCAAATCTCGTCTACAGTGTCTTACAATAAGAAGCATAAAACGAGGAGGACTTACCAAAGGAAAGAAGATTTGCAGTCCACAATCTTCGTCATTCGTATGGCTGAGGTGGTGTCTCGTTTCGTACAGTAATCCATTCAATGAGACATTAAGAATTCCTGCCATACGACCATGTCACCCTGCAGTCAAGAACAAACAGACTAGTTAATTTTGAAAATAGCGCAGTTCGTTCAAATCTCGTCTACAGTGTCTTACAATAAGAAGCATAAACAAGGAAGACTTAACGAAATAAAGAAGTTTTGCAGTCCAGAATCTCCGTCGTTTGTATGGCTCAGGTGGTGTCTCGTTTCGTACAGTAATCCATTCAATGAGACATTAAGCATTCCTGCCATACGACCATGTAACCCTGCTGTGACAAACAAACAGAGTTGTTCTTTTTAAAATAACGTAGGTAGTTCAAATCAGAACTAGAAGTGACTTACACTTAAAAAAAAAAAAAAAAAAAAAAACTCGAGGAAGGACTTACCAAAAGAAAGATGTATTTCAGTACAGAATCTTCGCCGTTTGTATGGCTGAGATGGTGTCTCCTTTCGTACAGTAATCCATTCAATGAGACATTAAGCATCCCTGCCATGCGACCAAGTCACCCTGCTGTGAAGAACGAACAGAATAGTTCATTTTTAAATAACATAAGTAGTTCAAATCCGAACTAGAATTATCTTACAATAAAAAGTATCAAACGAGGAAGGACATACCAAAAGAAAGAAGTTCTGCAGTCCAGAATCTTTGTCGTTAGTATGGCTGAGTAATTGTCTCGTTTCATACAGTAATCCATTCAATGAGACATTAAGCATTCCTGCCGTACGACCATGTAACACTGCTGTGACAAACAAACAGATTAGTTCATTTTTAAATAACATAGGTAGTTCAAATCAGAACTAGAAGTATCTTACAATAAAAAGTATCAAACGAGCAAGGACTTACCATAATAAAGATGTTTTGCACTCCAGAATCTTCGTCGTTTGTATGACTGAGGTAGTGTCTCGTTTCGTACAGTAATCCATTCAATGAGACATTAAGCATTCCTGCCATACGACCATGTGACCCTGCTGTGACAAACAAACAGATTAATTCATTTTTAAATAACATAGGTAGTTCAAATCAGAAATAGAAGTATCTTACAATAAAAAAAAAACAAACGAGGAAGGACTTGCCAATATAAAGATGTATTTCAGTCCAGAATCTTCGTCGTTTGTATGGCTGAGGTTGTGTCTCGTTTCGTACAGTAATCCAGTCTGTGAGACATTAAGCATTTCTGCCATACGATCACGTCACCCTGCTGTGAAGAACAAATAAATTAGTTTATTTTTAAATAACATATGTAGTTCAAATCAGACTAGAAGTATCTTACAATAAAAGTATCAAACGAGTAAGGACGTACCATAAGAAAAATGTTTTCAGTCCAGAATCTTCGTCGTTTGTATGGTGAGGTGGTGTCTCGTTTCATACAGTAATCCATTCAATGAGACATTAAGCATTCCTGCCATGGGACCATGTCATCCTGCTGTGAAGACCAAACAGGTTAGTGCATTTTTAAATAATGTAGGTAGTTCAAATCAGAACTAGAAGTATCTTACAATAAAAAGTATCAAATGAGGAAGGTCTTACCAAAAGAAAGAAGTTATGCAGTCCAGAATCTTCGTCGTTTGTATGGCTGAGGTATTGTCTCGTTTCATACAGTAATCCATTCAATGAGACATTAAGAATTCCTGCCATACGACCATGTCACCCTGCTGTGAAGAACAAACATATTAGTTCATTTTTAAATAACGTAGGTACTTCAAATCAGAACTAGAAGTGACTTACAATAAAAAAAAAAAAAAAAAAAAAAAAAAAAAAAAAAAAAAAAAAAAAAAAAAAAACGAGGAAGGGCTTACCATAAGAAAGATGTTTTGCAGTCCAGAATCTTCGTCATTTGTAAGGCTGAGGTGGTGTTTCGTGTTGTACAGAAATCCATTCAATGAGACATTAAGCATTCCTGCCATACGACCATGACACCCTGCTGTGAAGAACAAACATATTAGTTCAGTTTTAAATAACGTAGGTAGTTCAAATCAGAACTAGAAGTAACTTACAATACAAAAAAAAAAAAAAAAAAAAAAAAAAAAAACGAGGAAGAACTTACCAAAAGGAAGATGTATTTCAGTCCAGAATCTTCGTCGTTTGTATGGCTGAGGTGGTGTCTCGTTTCGTACAGTAATCCAATCTGTGAGACATTAAGCATTCCTGCCATACGACCATGTCACCCTGCTGTGAAGAACAAACAAATTAGTTCATTTTTAAATAACATATGTAGTTCAAATCAGAACTAGAAGTATCTTACAATAAAAAGTATCAAACGAGCAAAGACTTACCATAAGAAAGATGTTTTGCAGTCCAGAATCTTCGTCGTTTGTATGGCTGAGGTGGTGTCTCGTTTCGTACAGTAATCCATTCAATGAGACATTAAGAATTCCTGCAATACGACCACGTCACCCCGCTGTGAAGAACAAGCAGATTAGTTCATTTTGTAAATAGTGCAGTTCGTTCAAATCTCGTCTACAGTGTCTTACAAGAAGAAGCATAAGACGAGGAAGACTTACCAAAAGAAAGAAGTTTTGCAGCCCAGAATCTTTGTTGTTTGTATGGCTGAGGCAGTGTCTCGTTTCGTACAGTAATCCATTCAATGAGACATTAAGAATTCCTGCCGTACGACCATGTCACCCTGCTGTGGAGAACAAGCAGGTAAGTTCATTTTGTAAATAGCGTAGGTCGTGCAAATCTGGTCTCGCAGTATATCTTACAATAAAAAACATAAAACGAAGTAGGACTTACCAAAAGAAAGAAGTTTTGCAGTCCTGAATCTTCGTCATTCATATGGCTGAGGTGGTGCCTCGTTTCGTACAGTAATCCATTCAGTGAGACATTAAGAATTCCTGCCATTCCACCATGTCACCCTGCTGTGAAGAACAAACAGATTAGTTCATTTTGTAAATAGCGCAGTTCGTTCAAATCTGGACTACAGTGTCTTACAATAAGAAGCATTATACAAGGAAGACTTACCAAAATAAAGAAGTTTTGCAGTCCAGAATCTTCGTCGTTTGTATGGCTGAGGTGGTGTCTCGTTTCGTACAGTAATCCATTCAAAGAGACATTAAGAATTCCTGCCGTACAACCATGTCACCCTGCTGTGACAAACAAACAGATTAGTTCATTTTTAAATAACGTAGGTAGTTCAAATCAGAACTAGAAGTAACTTACAATAAAAAAAAAAAAAAAAAAGCGAGGAAGGACTTCCAAAAGAAAGAAGTTTTGCAGTCCAGAAACTTCGTCATTCGTATGGCTGGGGTGGTGTCTCGTTCCGTACAGTAATCCATTCAATGAGACATTAAGAATTCTGCCGTACAACCATGTCACCCTGCTGTGACAAACAAACAGATTAGTTCATTTTTAAATAATGTAGGTAGTTCAAAAAAAAGAACTAGAAGTAACTTACAATAAAAATAAAATAAAATAAGAAACTAGGGAGGACTTACCAAAAGAAAGAAGTTTTGCAGTGCAGAATCTTCGTCATTCGTATGGCTGAGGTGGTGTCTCTTTCCGTACAGTAATCCACTCAATGAGACATTAAGAATTCCTGCCATACGACCATGTCACCCTGCTGTGAAGAACAAACAGATTAGTTCATTTTGTAAATAGCACAGTTCGTTCAAATCTCGTCTACAGTGTCTTACAATAAGAAGCATAAAGCGAGGAGGACTTACCAAAGGAAAGAAGATTTGCAGTCCAGAATCTTCGTCATTCGTATGGCTGAGGTGGTGTCTCGTTTCGTACAGTAATCCATTCAATGAGACATTAAGCATCCCTGCCATGCGACCAAGTCACCCTGCTGTGAAGAACGAACAGAATAGTTCATTTTTAAATAACATAAGTAGTTTAAATCCGAACTAGAATTATCTTACAATAAAAAGTATCAAACGAGGAAGGACATACCAAAAGAAAAAAGTTTTGCAGTCCAGAATCTTCGTCGTTTGTATGGCTGAGTAATTGTCTCGTTTCGTACAGTAATTCATTCAATGAGACATTAAGCATTCCTGCCGTACGACCATGTAACACTGCTGTGACAAACAAACAGATTAATTCATTTTTAAATAACGTAGGTAGTTCAAATCAGAACTAGAAGTATCTTACAATAAAAAAAAAATTAAAATAAAAAATTAAAAATAAAAAAAAATAAAAAAATAACAAGGAAAGACTTACCATAAGAAAGATGTTTTGCAGTCCAGAATCTTCGTCATTTGTAAGGCTGAGGTGGTGTTTCGTGTTGTACAGAAATCCATTCAATGAGACATTAAGCATTCCTGCCATACGACCATGACACCCTGCTGTGAAGAACAAACATATTAGTTCAGTTTTAAATAACGTAGGTAGTTCAAATCAGAACTAGAAGTAACTTACAATAAAAAAAAAAAAACGAGGAAGAACTTACCAAAAGGAAGATGTATTTCAGTCCAGAATCTTCGTCGTTTGTATGGCTGAGGTGGTGTCTCGTTTCGTACAGTAATCCATTCAATGAGACATTAAGAATTCCTGCCATACGACCATGTCACCCTGCTGTGAAGAACAAACAGATTAGTTCATTTTGTAAATAGCGCAGTTCGTTCAAATCTCGTCTACAGTGTCTTACAATAAGAAGCGTAAAACGAGGAAGACTTACCAAAAGAAAGAAGTTTTGCAGTCCAGAATCTTCGTCGTTTGTATGGCTGAGGTGGTGTCTCGTTTCGTATAGTAATCCATTCAATGAGACATTAAGCATTCCTGCCATGGGACCATGTCAACCTGCTGTGAAGAACAAACAGGTTAGTTCATTTTTAAATAACGTAGGTAGTTCAAATCAGAACTAGAAACATGTTACAATAAAAAGTATCAAACACGGAAGGACTTACCAAAAGAAAGAAGTTTTGCAGTCCAGAATCTTCGTCATTTGTATGGCTGAGCTATTGTCTCGTTTCGTACAGTAATCCATTCAATGAGACATTAAGCATTCCTGTCGTACAACCATGTAACCCCGCTGTGACAAACAAACAGGTTAGTTCATTTTTAAATAACGTAGGTAGTTCAAATCTGAACTAGAAGTATCTTACAATAAAAAAAAAAATTAAAATAAAAAATTAAAAATAAAAAAAAATAAAAAAATCACAAGGAAAGACTTACCATAAGAAAGATGTTATGCATTCCAGAATCTTTGTCGTTTGTATGGCTGTGGTGGTGTCTCGTTTCGTACAGTATTCCATTCAATGAGACATTAAGCATTCCTGCCATATGACCATGACACCCTGCTGTGAAGAACAAACATATTAGTTCATTTTTAAATAAGATATGTAATTCAAATCCGAACAAGAAGTAACTTACAATAAAAAAAAAAAAAAAAAAAACGAGGAAGGACTTACCAAAATAAAGATGTTTATCAGTCCAGGATCTTCGTCGTTTGTATGGCTGAGGTTTTATCTCGTTTCGTACAGTAATGGATTCTGTGAGACATTAAGCATTCCTGCCATACGACCATGTCACCCTGCTGTGAAGAACAAACATATTAGTTCATTTTTAAATAACGTAGGTAGTTCAAATCAGAACTAGAAGTATCTTACAATAAAAAGTATCAAACGATGAAGGACTTAAAAAAAGAAAGATGTTTTGTAGTCCAGAATCTTCGTCATTTATATGGCTGAGGTGGTGTCTCGTTTCGTACAGTCATCTATTCAGTGAGACATTAACCATTCCTGCCATACGACCATGTCACCCTGCTGTGAAGAACAAACAAATTAGTTCATTTTTAAATAACATAGGTAGTTCAAATCAGAACTAGAAGTATCTTACAATAAAAAGTATCAAACGTGCAAGGACTTACCATAATAAAGATGTTTTGCAGTCCAGAATCTTCGTCGTTTGTATGACTGAGGTAGTGTCTCGTTTCGTACAGTAATCCATTCAATGAGACATTAAGCATTCCTGCTATACGACCATGTGACCCTGCTGTGACAAACAAACAGATTAATTCATTTTTCAATAACATAGGTAGTTCAAATCAGAAATAGAAGTATCTTACAATAAAAAAAAAAAACAAACGAGGAAGGACTTGCCAATAGAAAGATGTATTTCAGTCCAGAATCTTCGTCGTTTGTATGGCTGAGGTGGTGTCTCGTTTCGTACAGTAATCCAGTCTATGAGACATTAAGCATTTCTGCCGTACGATCACGTCACCCTGCTGTGAAGAACAAATAGATTAGTTTATTTTTAAATAACATAGGTAGTTCAAATCAGACTAGAAGTATCTTACAATAAAAGTATCAAACGAGTAAGGACGTACCATAAGAAAAATGTTTTCAGCCCAGAATCTTCGTCGTTTGTATGGTGAGGTGGTGTCTCGTTTCATACAGTAATCCATTCAATGAGACATTAAGCATTCCTGCCATGGGACCATGTCATCCTGCTGTGAAGGCCAAACAGGTTAGTGCATTTTTAAATAACGTAGGTAGTTCAAATCAGAACTAGAAGTATCTTACAATAAAAAGTAACAAACGAGGAAGGACTTACCAAAAAAAAGATATTTTGCAGTCCAAAATCTTCGTCGTTTGTATGGCTGAGATGGTGTCTCGTTTCGTACAGTAATCCATTCAATGAGAAAATTAGGCAGTCCTGCCATACGACCATGTCACCATGCTGTGAAGAACATACAGATTAGTTCATTTTTAAATAACGTAGGTAGTTCAAATCAGAACTAGAAGTATCTTACAATAAAAAAAAAAAAATATATGAGGAAGGATTTACCAAAAGAAAGATGTTTTGCAGTCCAGAATCTTCGTTGTTTGTATGGCTGAAATGGTGTCTCGTTTCGTACAGTAATCCATTCAATGAGACCATAAGCATTCCTGCCATATGACCATGCACCCTGATGTGAAAAACAAACAGATTATTTCATTTTTAAATAATGTAGGTAGTTCAAATCAGATCTAGAAGTATCTTACAATAAAAAGTATCAAACGGTGAAGGACTTGAAAAAAGAAAGATGTTTTGTAGTCCAGAATATTCGTCGTTTGTATGGCTGAGGTGGTGTCTCGTTTCGTACAGTTATCCATTCAATGAGACATTAAGCATTCCTGGCATGCGACCATGTCACCCTGCTGTGAAGAACAAACAGATTAGTTCATTTTTAAATAACGTAGGTAGTTCAAATCAAAACTAGAAGTATCTTAGAATAAAAAGTATCAAACGAGGAAGGACTTACCGAAAGAAAGAAGTTTTGCAGTCCAGAATCTTCGTCATTCGTATGGCTCAGGTGGTGTCTCGTTCCGAACAGGAATCCATTCAATGAGGCTTTAACAATTCCTGCCATACGACCATGTCACCCATGTGTGAAGAACAAACAGATTAGTTCATCTTGTAAATAGCACAGTTCGTTCAAATCTCGTCTACAGTGTCTTACAATAAGATGCATAAACAAGGAAGACTTGCCAAAAGAAAGAAGTTTTGCAGTCCAGAATCTCCGTCGTTTGTATGGCTGAGGTGGTGTCTCGTTTCGTACAGTAATACATTCAATGAGACATTAAGCATTCCTGCCATACGAACATGTAACCCTGCTGTGACAAACAAACAGATTAGTTCATTTTTAAATAACGTAGGTAGTTCAAATCAGAACTAGAAGTATCTTACAATAAAAAGTATCAAACGAGGAAGGACTTAAAGAAAGAAATATGTTTTGCAGTGCAGAATCTTTGTAGTTTGTATGGCTGAGGTGGTGTCTCATTTCGTACAGTAATCCATTCAATGAGACATTAAGAATTCCTGCCATATGACCATGTCACCCTGCTGTGAAGAACAAACAGATTAGATCATTTTGTAAATAGCGCAGTTCGTTCAAATCTTGTCTACAGTGTCTTACAATAAGATGCATAAAACGAGGAAGACTTAACAAAAGAAAGAAGTTTTGCAGTCCAGAATCTTCGTCGTTTGTATGGCTGAGGTGGTGTCTCGTTTCGTACAGTAATCCATTCAATGAGAAATTAAGCATTCTTGCCATACGACCATGTAACCCTGCTGTGACGAACAAATAAATTAGTTCATTTTTAAATAACGTAGGTAGTTCAAATCAGAACTAGAAGTATCTTACAATAAAGAAAAACAAACGAGGAAGGACTTACCAAAAGAAAGATGATTTTGAGTCCAGAATCTTCGTCGTTTGTATGGCTGAGGTGGTGTCTCATTTCGTACAGTAATCGATTCAATGAGACATTAAGCATTTCTGCCATTGACCATGTCACCCTGCTGTGAAGAACAAACAAATTAGTTTATTTTTAAATATCATAGGTAGTTCAAACCAGAACTGGAAGTATCTTACAATAAAAAGTATCAAACGAGGAAGGACTTACCATAAGAAAGATGTTTTGCAGTCCAGAATGTTCATCGTTTGTATGGCTGAGGTGGTGTCTCGTATCGTACAGTAATCCATTCAATGAGACATAAAGCATTCCTGCCATACGACCATGACACCCTGCTGTGAAGAACAAACATATTAGTTCATTTTTAAATAACGTAGGTAGTTCAAATCGGAACTAGAAGTAACTTATAATGAAAAAAAAAAAAAAAAAACGGGGAAGGACTTACCAAAAGAAAGATGTATTTCAGTCCAGAATCTTCGTCATTTGTATGGCTGAGATGGTGTCTCATTTTGTACAGTAATCCAGTCTGTGAGACATTAAGCATTACTGCCATACGATCACGTCACCCTGCTGTGAAGAACAAAAAAATTAGTTTATTTTTAAATAACATAGGTAGTTCAAATCAGAATAGAAGTATCTTACAATAAAAGTATCATACGAGGATGGACTTACCATAAGAAAAATGTTTTCAGTCCAGAATCTTCGTCGTTTGTATGGTGAGGTGGTGTCTCGTTTCGTACAGTAATCCATTCAATGAGACATTAAGAACTCCAGCCATGGGACCATGTCACCCTGCTGTGAAGAACAAACAGGTTAGTGCATTTTTAAATAACGTAGGTAGCTCAAATCAGAACTAGAAGTATCTTACAATAAAAAGTATCAAACGAGAAAGGACTTGCCAAAAGAAAGAAGTTTTGCAGTTCAGAATCTTCGTCGTTTGTATGGCTGAGGTATTGTCTCGTTTCATACAGTAATCCATTCAATGAGACATTAAGCGTTCCTGCGGTACGACCATGTAACCCTGCTGTGACAAACAAACAGATTAGTACATTCTTAAATAACGTAGGTAGTTCAAATCTGAACTAGAAATATCTTACAATAAAAAGTATCAAACGAGGAAGGACTTACCAAAAGAAAGATATTTTGCAGTACAGAATCTTCGTCGTTTGTATGGCTGAGTTGGTGTCTCGTTTCGTACAGTAGTCCATTCAATGAGACATTAAGAATTCCTGCCATACGACCATGTCACCCTGCTGTGAAAAACAAACAGATTAATTCATTTTATAAATAGCGCAGTTCGTTCAAATCTCGTCTACAGTGTCTTACAATAAGAAGCATAATACGAGGAAGACTTACCAAAAGAAAGAAGTTTTGCAGTCTAGAATCTTCGTCGTTTTTATGGCTGAGGTGGTGTCTCGTTTCGTACAGTAATCCATTCAATGAGACATTAAGCATTCCTGCCATACGACCATGTAACCCTGCAGTGAAGAACAAACAGGTTAGTTCATGTTTAACAAACGTAGGTAGTTCAAATCAGAACTAGAAGTATCTTACAATAAAAAGTATCAAACGAGGAAAGACTTACCAAAAGAAATAAGTTTTGCAGTCCAGAATCTTCGTCATTTGTATGGCTGAGGTATTGTCTCGTTTCGAACAGTAATCTGTTCAGTGAGACATTAAGCATTCCTGCCGTACGACCATGTAACCCTGCTGTGACAAACAAACAGATTAGTTCATTTTTAAATAACGTAGGTAGTTCAAATCTGAACTAAAAGTTTCTTACAATAAAAAGTATCAAACGAGGAAGGACTTACCAAAAGAATGATGTATTGTAGTCCAGAATCTTCGTCGTTTGTATGGCTGAGGTGGTGTCTCGTTTCGTACAGTAATCCATTCAATGAGACATTAAGATTTCCTGCCATACGACCATGTCCCCCTGCTGTGAAGAACATACAGATTAGTTCATTTTTAAATAACGTAGGTAGTTGAAATCAGAACTAGAAGTATCTTACAATAAAAAAAAAAAAACAAATGAGGAAGGATTTACCAAAAGAAAGATGTTTTGTAGTCCAGAATCTTCGTCGTTTGTATGGCTGAGATGGTGTCTCGTTTCGTACAGTAATCCATTCATTGAGACATTAAGCATTCCTGCCATACGACCATGCACCCTGATGTGAAGAACAAACAGATTATTTCATTTTAAAATAACGTAGGTACTTCAAATAAGAACTAGAAGTATCTTACAATAAAAAGTATCAAACAATGAAGGACTTGAAAAAAGAAAGATCTTTTGTAGTCCAGAATCTTCGTCGTATGTATGGCTGAGGTGGTGTCTCGTTTCGTACAGTTATCCATTCAGTGAGACATTAAGCATTCCTGGCATGTGACCATGTCACCCTGCTGTGAAGAACAAACAGATTAGTTCATTTTTAAATAACGTAGGTAGTTCACATCAGAAATAGAAGTAACTTACAATAAAAAAAAACAAGAAAAAACGAGGAAGGACTTACCAAAAGAAAGATGTTTTACAGCCCAGAATCTTCGTCGTTTGCATGGCTGAGGTGGTGTCTCGTTTCGTACAGTAATCCATTCAATGAGATATTAAGCATTCCTGCCATATGACTATGTAACTCTGCTGTGAAGAACAAAAAGATTAGTTCATTTTAAATAACATAGGTACTTCAAATCTGAACTAGCAATATCTTACAATAAAAAAGTATCAGACGAGGAAGGACTTACCAAAAGAAAGATGTTTTGCAGTCCAGAATCTTCGTCGATTGTATGGCTGAGGTGGTGTCTCTTTTCATACTGTAATCCATTCAATGAGACATTAAGCATTCCTGCCATGCGACCATGTAACTCTGCTGAGAAGAACAAACAGATTAGTTCATTTTAAATAACATAGGTACTTCATATCTGAACTAACATTATCTTACAATAAAAAGTATCAAACGAGGAAGGACTTACCAAAAGAAAGATGTTTTGCAGTCCAGAATCTTCGTCGTTTGTATGGCTCTGTTGGTGTCGGGTTTCGTACAGTAATCCATTCAATGAGATATTAAGCATTCCTGCCATTCGACCCTATCACCCTGCTGTGAGGAACTAACAGATTAGTTCATCTTTAAATAACGTAGGTAGTTCAAATCTGATCTAGCAGTATCTAACAATATAAAGTATCAAACGAGGAAGGACTACCAAATGAAAGATGTTTTGCAGTCGAGAATCTTCATTGTTTGTACGGCTGAGGTGGTGTCTCGTTCTGTACAGTAACCCATTCAATGAGAAATTAAGCATTCTTGCCATACAACCATGTAACCCTGCTGTGACGAACAAATAAGTTAGTTCATTTTTAAATAACGTAGGTAGTTCAAATCAGAACTAGAAGTATCTTACAATAAAGAAAAACAAACGAGGAAGGACTTACCAAAGGAAAGATGTATTTCAGTCTAGAATCTTCGTCGTTTGTATGGCTGAGGTGGTGTCTCGTTTTGTACAGTAATCCAGTCTGTGAGACATTAACCATTCCTGCCATACGACCATGTAACCCTGCTGTGAAGAACAAACAGATTAGTTCATTTTTAAATAACGTAGGTAGTTCAAATCAGAACTAGAAGTGACTTACAATAAAAGAAAAAAAAAAAAAAAAAAAAAGAAAACAAGGAAGGACTTACCAAAAGAAAAATGTTTTTCAGTCCAGAATCTTCGTCATTTATATGGCTGAGGTGGTGTCTCGTTTCGTACAGTAATCCATTCAATGAGACATTAACCATTCCTGCCATACGACCATGTAACCCTGCTGTGAAGAACAAACAGATTAGTTCATTTTTAAATAACGTAGGTAGTTCGAATCAGAACTAGAATTACCTTACAATAAAAAAAAAATAAAAAAAAAAATAAAAAAAAAAACGAGGAAGGACTTACCAAAAGAAAGATGTTTTGCAGCCCTGAATCTTCGTCGTTTGTATGGCTGAGGTGGTGTCTCGTTTCGTACAGTAATCCATTCAATGAGACATTAAGCATTCCTGCCGTACGACCATGTAACCCTGCTGTGACAAACAAACTGATTAGTTCATTTTTAAATAACGTAGGTAGTTCAAATCTGAACTAGAAGTTTCTTACAATAAAAAGTATCAAACGAGGAAGGACTTACCAAAAGAATGATGTTTTGTAGTCCAGAATCTTCGTCGTTTGTATGGCTGAGGTGGTGTCTCGTTTCGTAGAGTAATCCATTCAATGAGACATTAAGATTTCCTGCCATACGACCATGGCCCCCTGCTGTGAAGAACATACAGATTAGTTCATTTTTAAATGACGTAGGTAGTTCAAATCAGAACTAGAAGTATCTTACAATAAAAAAAAAAAAAAACAAATGAGGAAGGATTTACCAAAAGAAAGATGTTTTGCAGTCCAGAATCTTCGTCGTTTGTATGGCTGAGATGGTGTCTCGTTTTGTACAGTAATCGATTCAATGAGACATTAAGCATTCCTGCCATACGACCATGCACCCTGCTGTGAAGAACAAACAGATTATTTCATTTTTAAATAACGTAGGTAGTTCAAATCAGAACTATAAGTATCTTAAAATAAAAAGTATCAAACGAGGAAGGACTTACCAAAAGAAAGACGTTTTGCAGTCCAGAATCTTCGTTGTTTGTATAGCTGAGGTATTGTCTCGTTTCGTACAGTAATCCATTCAATGAGACATTAAACATTCCCGCCATACGACCATGTAGCCCTGCTGTGAAGAACAAACAGATTACTTCATTTTTAAATAACGTAGGTAGTTCAAATCAGAACTAGAAGTACCTTATAATAAAAAACTAGAAAAAAAAACGAGGAAGGACTTACCAAAAGAAAGATGTTTTGCAGCCCAGAATATTCGTCGTTTGTATGGCTGAGGTGGTGTCTCGTTTCGTACAGTAATCCATTCAGTGAGACATTAAGAATTCCTGCCATATGACCATGTCTTCCTGCTGTGAAGAACAAACAGATCAGTTCATTTTGTAAATAGCGCAGTTCGTTCAAATCTCGTCTACAGTGTCTTACAATAAGAAGCGTAAAACGAGGAAGACTTACCAAAAGAAAGAAGTTTTGCAGTCCAGAATCTTCATCGTTTGTATGGCTGAGGTGGTTTCTCGTTTCGTACAGTAATCCATTCAATGAAACATTGATCATTCCTGCCATGGGACCATGTCACCCTGCTGTGAAGAACAAACAGGTTAGTTCATTTTTACATAACGTAGGTAGTTCAAATCTGAACTGGAAGCATCTTACAATAAAAAGAATCAAACGAGGAAGGACTTACCAACAGAAAGATGTTTTGCAGTCAAGAATCCTCGTCGATTGTATGGCTGAGATGGTGTCTCGTTTCGTACAGTAATCCATTCAATGAGAATATTAGGCAGTCCTGCCATATGACCATGTCACCCTGCTGTGAAGAACAAACAGATTAGTTCATTTTTAAATAACGTAGGTAGTTCAAATCAGAACTAGAAGTATCTTATAATAAAGAGTATCAAATGAGGAAGGACTTAAAGAAGAAAGATGTTTTGCAGTCCAGAATCTTCGTCGTTTGTATGGCTGAGGTGGTGTCTCGTTTCGTACATTAATCCATTCAATGAGGCATTAAGCATTCCTGCCATATGACCATGTCACCCTGCTGTGAAGAAAAAACATATTAGTTCATTTTTAAATAACGTAGGTAGTTCAAATCAGAACTAGAAGTATCTTACAGTTATTAAAAAAAAAAAAACACGAGGAAGGACTTACCAAAAGAAAGATGTATTTCAGTCCAGAATCTTCGTCGCTTGTATGGCTGAGGTGATGTCTCGTTTTGTACAGTAATCCATTCTGTGAGACATTAAGCATTTCTGCCATACGACCACGTCACCCTGCTGTGAAGAACAAATAAGTTAGTTTATTTTTAAATAACATAGGTAGTTCAAATCAGACTAGAAGTATCTTACAATAAAAGTATCAAACGAGGAAGGACTTACCATAAGAAAGATGTTTTGCAGTCAAGAATATTCGTCGTTTGTATGGCTGAGGTTGTGTCTTGTTTCATACAGTAATCCATTCAATGAGACATTAAGCATTCCTGTTATACGACCATGTCACCCTGCTGTGAAGAACAAACATATTAGTTCATTTTTAAATAACGTAGGTAGTTCAAATCAGAACTAGAAGTATCTTCCAATAAAAAAAAAAAACCAAACGAGGAAGGATTTACCAAAAGAAAGTTGTTTTGCAGTCCAGAATCTTCGTCGTTTGTATGGCTGAGAAGGTGTCTCGTTTCGTACAGTTATCCGCTCAATGAGACATTAAGCATTCCTGCCATACGACCATGTCACCCTGCTGTGACAAACAAACAGATTAGTTCATTCTTAAATAACATAGGTAGGTCAAATCAGAACTAGAAGTAACTTACAATAAAAAAAAAAAAAAAAAAAAAAAAAAAAAAACAAGCGAGGAAGAACTTACCAAAAGATAGAAGCTTTGCAGTCCAGAATCTTCGTCGTTCGTATGGCTGAGGTGGTGTCTCGTTTCGTACAGTAATCCATTCAATGAGAGATTAAGAATTCCTGCCGTACGACCATGTCACCCTGCTGTGACAAACAAACAGATTAGTTCATTTTTAAATAACGTAGGTAGTTCAAAATGGAACTAGAAGTAACTTACAATAAAAAAAAAAAAAAAAAAAAAATGCGAGGAAGGACTTACCAAAAGAAAGAAGTTTTGCAGTCCAGAATCTTCATCATTCGTACTGCTCAGGTGGTGTCTCGTTCCGTACAGTAATCCATTCAATGAGACATTAAGAATTCCTGCCATACGTCCATGTCACCCTGCTGTGAAGAACAAACAGATTAGTTCATTTTGTAAATAGCGCAGTTCGTTCAAATCTCATCTACAGTGTCTTACAATAAGAAGCATAAAACGAGGAAGACTTACCAAAAGAAAGAAGTTTTGCAGTCCAGAATCTTCGTCGTTTGTATGGCTGAGGTGGTGTCTCGTTTCGTACAGTAATCCATTCAATGAGAGATTAAGAATTCCTGCCGTACGACCATGTCACCCTGCTGTGACAAACAAACAGATTAGTTCATTTTTAAATAACGTAGGTAGTTCAAAATGGAACTAGAAGTAACTTACAATAAAAAAAAAAAAACAAAAAAAAACGAGGAAGGACTTACCAAAAGAAAGAAGTTTTGCAGTCCAGAATCTTCATCATTCGTACTGCTCAGGTGGTGTCTCGTTCCGTACAGTAATCCATTCAATGAGACATTAAGAATTCCTGCCATACG
Organism: Schistocerca americana; assembly: GCF_021461395.2. Lineage (NCBI taxonomy): Eukaryota > Metazoa > Arthropoda > Insecta > Orthoptera > Acrididae > Schistocerca > Schistocerca americana. The sequence continues at coordinate 149,335,728 of NC_060129.1, read as the reverse complement.
ACCATGTCACCCTGCTGTGAAGAACAAACAGATTAGTTCATTTTGTAAATAGCGCAGTTCGTTCAAATCTCATCTACAGTGTCTTACAATAAGAAGCATAAAACGAGGAAGACTTACCAAAAGAAAGAAGTTTTGCAGTCCAGAATCTTCGTCGTTTGTATGGCTGAGGTGGTGTCTCGTTTCGTACATTAATCCATTCAATGAGAGATTAAGATTTCCTGCCGTACGACCATGTCACCCTGCTGTGACAAACAAACAGATTAGTTCATTTTTAAACAACGTAGGTAGTTCAAAATGGAACTAGAAGTAACTTACAATAAAAAAAAAAATAAAAAAAAAAACGAGGAAGGACTTACCAAAAGAAAGAAGTTTTGCAGTCCAGAATCTTCATCATTCGTACTGCTCAGGTGGTGTCTCGTTCCGTACAGTAATCCATTCAATGAGACATTAAGAATTCCTGCCATACGACCATGTCACCCTGCTGTGAAGAACAAACAGATTAGTTCATTTTGTAAATAGCGCAGTTCGTTCAAATCTCATCTACAGTGTCTTACAATAAGAAGCATAAAACGAGGAAGACTTACCAAAAGAAAGAAGTTTTGGAGTCCAGAATCTTCGTCGTTTGTATGGCTGAGGTGGTGTCTCGTTTCGTACAGTAATCCATTCAATGAGAGATTAAGAATTCCTGCCGTACGACCAAGTCACCCTGCTGTGACAAACAAACAGATTAGTTCATTTTTAAATAACGTAGGTAGTTCAAAATGGAACTAGAAGTAACTTACAATAAAAAAAAAAAACAAAAAAAAAAACGAGGAAGGACTTACCAAAAGAAAGAAGTTTTGCAGTCCAGAATCTTCATCATTCGTACTGCTCAGGTGGTGTCTCGTTCCGTACAGTAATCCATTCAATGAGACATTAAGAATTCCTGCCATACGACCATGTCACCCTGCTGTGAAGAACAAACAGATTAGTTCATTTTGTAAATAGCGCAGTTTGTTCAAATCTCATCTACAGTGTCTTACAATAAGAAGCATAAAACGAGGAAGACTTACCAAAAGAAAGAAGTTTTGCAGTCCAGAATCTTCGTCGTTTGTATGGCTGAGGTGGTGTCTCGTTTCGTACAGTAATCCATTCAATGAGAGATTAAGAATTCCTGCCGTACGACCATGTCACCCTGCTGTGACAAACAAACAGATTAGTTCATTTTTAAATAACGTAGGTAGTTCAAAATGGAACTAGAAGTAACTTACAATAAAAAAAAAAAAAAAAAAAAAAAAAAACGAAGAAGGACTTACCAAAAGAAAGAAGTTTTGCAGTCCAGAATCTTCATCATTCGTACTGCTCAGGTGGTGTCTCGTTCCGTACAGTAATCCATTCAATGAGACATTAAGAATTCCTGCCATACGACCATGTCACCCTGCTGTGAAGAACAAACAGATTAGTTCATTTTGTAAATAGCGCAGTTCGTTCAAATCTCATCTACAGTGTCTTACAATAAGAAGCATAAAACGAGGAAGACTTACCAAAAGAAAGAAGTTTTGCAGTCCAGAATCTTCGTCGTTTGTATGGCTGAGGTGGTGTCTCGTTTCGTACAGTAATCCATTCAATGAGAGATTAAGAATTCCTGCCGTACGACCATGTCACCCTGCTGTGACAAACAAACAGATTAGTTCATTTTTAAATAACGTAGGTAGTTCAAAATGGAACTAGAAGTAACTTACAATAAAAAAAAAAAAAAAAAAAAAACGAGGAAGGACTTACCAAAAGAAAGAAGTTTTGCAGTCCAGAATCTTCATCATTCGTACTGCTCAGGTGGTGTCTCGTTCCGTACAGTAATCCATTCAATGAGACATTAAGAATTCCTGCCATACGACCATGTCACCCTGCTGTGAAGAACAAACAGATTAGTTCATTTTGTAAATAGCGCAGTTCGTTCAAATCTCATCTACAGTGTCTTACAATAAGAAGCATAAAACGAGGAAGACTTACCAAAAGAAAGAAGTTTTGCAGTCCAGAATCTTCGTCGTTTGTATGGCTGAGGTGGTGTCTCGTTTCGTACAGTAATCCATTCAATGAGAGATTAAGAATTCCTGCCGTACGACCATGTCACCCTGCTGTGACAGACAAACAGATTAGTTCATTTTTAAATAACGTAGGTAGTTCAAATCAGAACTAGAAGTATCTTCCAATAAAAAAAAAAAACCAAACGAGGAAGGATTTACCAAAAGAAAGATGTTTTGCAGTCCAGAATCTTCGTCGTTTGTATGGCTGAGATGGTGTCTCGTTTCGTACAGTTGTCCGCTCAATGAGACATTAAGCATTCCTGCCATACGACCATGCACCTTGCTGTGAAGAACAAAAAGATTATTTCATTTTTAATTAACGTAGGTAGTTGAAATCAGAACTAGAAGTATCTTAGAATAAAAAATATCAGACGAGGAAGGACTTACCAAATGAAAGAAGTTTTGCAGTCCAAAATCTTCGTTGTTTGTATGGCTGAGGTATTGTCTCGTTTCATACAGTAATCCATTCAATGAGACATTAAGCATTCCTGCCATACGACCATGTCACCCTGCTGTGACAAACAAACAGATTAGTTCATTTTTAAGTAACATAGGTAGGTCAAATCAGAACTAGAAGTAACTTACAATAAAATAAGAAAAAAAAAAACAAGCGAGGAAGAACTTACCAAAAGATAGAAGCTTTGCAGTCCAGAATCTTCGTCGTTCGTATGGCCGAGGTGGTGTCTCGTTTCGTACAGTAATCCATTCAATGAGACATTAAGAATTCCTGCCATACGACCATGTCACCCTGCTGTGAAGAACAAACAGATTAGTTCATTTTTAAATAACGTAGGTAGTTCAAAATGGAACTAGAAGTAACTTACAATAAAAAAAAAAAAAAAAAAAAAAAAAAAACGAGGAAGGACTTACCAAAAGAAAGAAGTTTTGCAGTCCAGAATCTTCATCATTCGTACTGCTCAGGTGGTGTCTCGTTTCGTACAGTAATCCATTCAATGAGACATTAAGAATTCCTGCCATACGACCATGTCACCCTGCTGTGAAGAACAAACAGATTAGTTCATTTTGTAAATAGCGCAGTTCGTTCAAATCTCGTCTACAGTGTCTTACAATAAGAAGCATAAAACGAGGAAGACTTACCAAACGAAAGAAGTTTTGCAATCCAGAAGCTTCGTCGTTTGTATGGCTGAGGTGGTGTCTCGTTTCGTACAGTAATCCATTCAATGAGAGATTAAGAATTCCTGCCGTACGACCATGTCACCCTGCTGTGACAAACAAACAGATTAGTTCATTTTTAACTAACGTAGGTAGTTCAAAATGGAACTAGAAGTAACTTACAATAAAAATAAAAAATAAAAAAAAGCGAGGAAGGACTTACCAAAAGAAAGAAGTTTTGCAGTCCAGAATCTTCATCATTCGTACTGCTCAGGTGGTGTCTCGTTCCGTACAGTAATCCATTCAATGAGACATTAAGAATTCCTGCCATAAGACCATGTCACCCTGCTGTGAAGAACAAACAGATTAGTTCATTTTGTAAATAGCGCAGTTCGTTCAAATCTCGTCTACAGTGTCTTACAATAAGAAGCATAAAACGAGGAAGACTTACCAAACGAAAGAAGTTTTGCAATCCAGAAGCTTCGTCGTTTGTATGGCTGAGGTGGTGTCTCGTTTCGTACAGTAATCCATTCAATGAGAGATTAAGAATTCCTGCCGTACGACCATGTCACCCTGCTGTGACAAACAAACAGATTAGTTCATTTTTAAATAACGTAGGTAGTTGAAATCAGAACTAGAAGTATCTTAGAATAAAAAATATCAGACGAGGAAGGACCTACCAAATGAAAGAAGTTTTGCAGTCCAGAATCTTCGTTGTTTGTATGGCTGAGGTATTGTCTCGTTTCACACAGTAATCCATTCAATGAGACATTAAGCATTCCTGCCATACGACCATGTCACCCTGCTGTGACAAACAAACAGATTAGTTCATTTTGTAAATAGCGCAGTTCGTTCAAATCTCGTCTACAGTGTCTTACAATAAGAAGCATAAAACGAGGAAGACTTACCAAACGAAAGAAGTTTTGCAATCCAGAAGCTTCGTTGTTTGTATGGCTGAGGTGGTGTCTCGTTTCGTACAGTAATCCATTCAATGAGACATTAAGCACTCCTGCCATACGACCATGTCACCCTGCTGTGAAGAACAAACAGATTAGTTCATTTTGTAAATAGCGCAGTTCGTTCAAATCTCGTCTACAGTGTCTTACAATAAGAAGCATAAAACGAGGAAGACTTACCAAACGAAAGAAGTTTTGCAATCCAGAAGCTTCGTCGTTTGTATGGCTGAGGTGGTGTCTCGTTTCGTACAGTAATCCATTCAATGAGACATTAAGCATTCCTGCCATACGACCATGTCACCCTGCTGTGACAAACAAACAGATTAGTTCATTTTTAGATAACGTAGGTGGGTCAAATCAGAACTAGAAATAACTTACAATAAAATTAAAAAAAAAAAAAAAAAAAAAAAAAGGAACGAGGAAGAACTTAACAAAAGAAAGAAGTTTTGCAGTCCAGAATCTTCGTCATTCGTATGGCTGAGGTGGTGTCTCGTTTCGTACAGTAATCCATTCAATGAGACATTAAGAATTCCTGCCGTACGACCATGTCACCCTGCTGTGGAGGACAAGCAGATTAGTTCATTTTGTAAATAGCGTAAGTCGTTCAAATCTGGTATAGCAGTAATTCTTACAATAAAAAACATAAAACGAGGTAGGACTTACCAAAAGAAAGAAGTTTTGCAGTCCAGAATCTTCGTCATTTATATGGCTGAGGTGGTGTCTCTTTTCATACTGTAATCCATTCAATGAGACATTAAGCATTCCTGCCATGCGACCATGTCACCCTGCTGTGAAGAACAAACAGATTAGTTCATTTTAAATAACATAGGTACTTCATATCTGAACTAGCATTATCTTACAATAAAAAGTATCAAACGAGGAAGGACTTACCAAAAGAAAGATGTTTTGCAGTCCAGAAACTTCGTCGTTTGTATGGCTCTGTTGGTGTCGGGTTTCGTACAGTAATCCATTCAATGAGATATTAAGCATTCCTGCCATTCGACCCTATCACCCTGCTGTGAGGAACTAACAGATTAGTTCATCTTTAAGTAACGTAGGTAGTTCAAATCTGATCTAGCAGTATCTAACAATATAAAGTATCAAACGAGGAAGGACTACCAAATGAAAGATGTTTTGCAGTCGAGAATCTTCATTGTTTGTACGGCTGAGGTGGTGTCTCGTTCTGTACAGTAATCCATTCAATGAGAAATTAAGCATTCTTGCCATACAACCATGTAACCCTGCTGTGACGAACAAATAAGTTAGTTCATTTTTAAATAACGTAGGTAGTTCAAATCAGAACTAGAAGTATCTTACAATAAAGAAAAACAAACGAGGAAGGACTTACCAAAAGAAAGATGTATTTCAGTCTAGAATCTTCGTCGTTTGTATGGCTGAGGTGGTGTCTCGTTTCGTACAGTAATCCATTCAATGAGACATTAAGCATTCCTGGTGTACGACCATGTAACACTGCTGTGACAAACAAACAGATTAGTTCATTTTTAAATAACGTAGGTAGTTCAAATCTGAACTAGAAGTTTCTTACAATAAAAAGTATCAAACGAGGAAGGACTTACCAAAAGAATGATGTTTTGTAGTCCAGAATCTTCGTCGTTTGTATGGCTGAGGTGGTGTCTCGTTTCGTACAGTAATCCATTCAATGAGACATTAAGATTTCCTGCCATACGACCATGGCCCCCTGCTGTGAAGAACATACAGATTAGTTCATTTTTAAATAACGTAGGTAGTTCAAATCAGAACTAGAAGTATCTTACAATAAAAAAAAAAAAAAAACAAATGAGGAAGGATTTACCAAAAGAAAGATGTTTTGCAGTCCAGAATCTTCGTCGTTTGTATGGCTGAGATGGTGTCTCGTTTCGTACAGTAATCGATTCAATGAGACATTAAGCATTCCTGCCATACGACCATGCACCCTGCTGTGAAGAACAAACAGATTATTTCATTTTTTAATAACGTAGGTAGTTCAAATCAGAACTAGAAGTATCTTAGAATAAAAAGTATCAAACGAGGAAGGACTTACCAAAAGAAAGACGTTTTGCAGTCCAGAATCTTCGTTGTTTGTATAGCTGAGGTATTGTCTCGTTTCGTACAGTAATCCATTCAATGAGACATTAAACATTCCCGCCATACGACCATGTAGCCCTGCTGTGAAGAACAAACAGATTACTTCATTTTTAAATAACGTAGGTAGTTCAAATCAGAACTAGAAGTACCTTATAACAAAAAACTAGAAAAAAAAACGAGGAAGGACTTACCAAAAGAAAGATGTTTTGCAGCCCAGAATCTTCGTCGTTTGTATGGCTGAGGTGGTGTCTCGTTTCGTACAGTAATCCATTCAGTGAGACATTAAGAATTCCTGCCATATGACCATGTCACCCTGCTGTGAAGAACAAACAGATCAGTTCGTTTTGTAAATAGCGCAGTTCGTTCAAATCTCGTCTACAGTGTCTTACAATAAGAAGCGTAAAACGAGGAAGACTTACCAAAAGAAAGAAGTTTTGCAGTCCAGAATCTTCATCGTTTGTATGGCTGAGGTGGTTTCTCGTTTCGTACAGTAATCCATTCAATGAAACATTGATCATTCCTGCCATGGGACCATGTCACCCTGCTGTGAAGAACAAACAGGTTAGTTCATTTTTACATAACGTAGGTAGTTCAAATCTGAACTGGAAGCATCTTACAATAAAAAGAATCAAACGATGAAGGACTTACCAACAGAAAGATGTTTTGCAGTCAAGAATCCTCGTCGATTGTATGGCTGAGATGGTGTCTCGTTTCGTACAGTAATCCATTCAATGAGAATATTAGACAGTCCTGCCATATGACCATGTCACCCTGCTGTGAAGAACAAACAGATTAGTTCATTTTTAAATAACGTAGGTAGTTCAAATCAGAACTAGAAGTATCTTATAATAAAGAGTATCAAATGAGGAAGGACTTAAAGAAGAAAGATGTTTTGCAGTCCAGAATCTTCGTCGTTTGTATGGCTGAGGTGGTGTCTCGTTTCGTACATTAATCCATTCAATGAGACATTAAGCATTCCTGCCATATGACCATGTCACCCTGCTGTGAAGAAAAAACATATTAGTTCATTTTTAAATAACGTAGGTAGTTCAAATCAGAACTAGAAGTATCTTACAGTTATTAAAAAAAAAAAAACACGAGGAAGGACTTACCAAAAGAAAGATGTGTTTCAGTCCAGAATCTTCGTCGCTTGTATGGCTGAGGTGATGTCTCGTTTTGTACAGTAATCCATTCCGTGAGACATTAAGCATTTCTGCCATACGACCACGTCACCCTGCTGTGAAGAACAAATAAATTAGTTTATTTTTAAATAACATAGGTAGTTCAAATCAGACTAGAAGTATCTTACAATAAAAGTATCAAACGAGGAAGGACTTACCATAAGAAAGATGTTTTGCAGTCAAGAATATTCGTCGTTTGTATGGCTGAGGTTGTGTCTTGTTTCATACAGTAATCCATTCAATAAGAGATTAAGAATTCCTGCCGTACGACCATGTCACCCTGCTGTGACAAACAAACAGATTAGTTCATTTTTAAACAACGTAGGTAGTTCAAAATGGAACTAGAAGTAACTTACAATAAAAAAAAAAATAAAAAAAAAAACGAGGAAGGACTTACCAAAAGAAAGAAGTTTTGCAGTCCAGAATCTTCATCATTCGTACTGCTCAGGTGGTGTCTCGTTCCGTACAGTAATCCATTCAATGAGACATTAAGAATTCCTGCCATACGACCATGTCACCCTGCTGTGAAGAACAAACAGATTAGTTCATTTTGTAAATAGCGCAGTTCGTTCAAATCTCATCTACAGTGTCTTACAATAAGAAGCATAAAACGAGGAAGACTTACCAAAAGAAAGAAGTTTTGGAGTCCAGAATCTTCGTCGTTTGTATGGCTGAGGTGGTGTCTCGTTTCGTACAGTAATCCATTCAATGAGAGATTAAGAATTCCTGCCGTACGACCATGTCACCCTGCTGTGACAAACAAACAGATTAGTTCATTTTTAAATATGGTAGGTAGTTCAAAATGGAACTAGAAGTAACTTACAATAAAAAAAAAAAAAAAAAAAAAAAACGAGGAAGGACTTACCAAAAGAAAGAAGTTTTGCAGTCCAGAATCTTCATCATTCGTACTGCTCAGGTGGTGTCTCGTTCCGTACAGTAATCCATTCAATGAGACATTAAGAATTCCTGCCATACGACCATGTCACCCTGCTGTGAAGAACAAACAGATTAGTTCATTTTGTAAATAGCGCAGTTCGTTCAAATCTCATCTACAGTGTCTTACAATAAGAAGCATAAAACGAGGAAGACTTACCAAAAGAAAGAAGTTTTGCAGTCCAGAATCTTCGTCGTTTGTATGGCTGAGGTGGTGTCTCGTTTCGTACAGTAATCCATTCAATGAGAGATTAAGAATTCCTGCCGTACGACCATGTCACCCTGCTGTGACAAACAAACAGATTAGTTCATTTTTAAATAACGTAGGTAGTTCAAAATGGAACTAGAAGTAACTTACAATAAAAAAAAAAAAAAAAAAAAAAAAAAAAACGAGGAAGGACTTACCAAAAGAAAGAAGTTTTGCAGTCCAGAATCTTCATCATTCGTACTGCTCAGGTGGTGTCTCGTTCCGTACAGTAATCCATTCAATGAGACATTAAGAATTCCTGCCATACGACCATGTCACCCTGCTGTGAAGAACAAACAGATTAGTTCATTTTGTAAATAGCGCAGTTCGTTCAAATCTCATCTACAGTGTCTTACAATAAGAAGCATAAAACGAGGAAGACTTACCAAAAGAAAGAAGTTTTGCAGTCCAGAATCTTCGTCGTTTGTATGGCTGAGGTGGTGTCTCGTTTCGTACAGTAATCCATTCAATGAGAGATTAAGAATTCCTGCCGTACGACCATGTCACCCTGCTGTGACAGACAAACAGATTAGTTCATTTTTAAATAACGTAGGTAGTTCAAATCAGAACTAGAAGTATCTTCCAATAAAAAAAAAAAACCAAACGAGGAAGGATTTACCAAAAGAAAGATGTTTTGCAGTCCAGAATCTTCGTCGTTTGTATGGCTGAGATGGTGTCTCGTTTCGTACAGTTGTCCGCTCAATGAGACATTAAGCATTCCTGCCATACGACCATGCACCTTGCTGTGAAGAACAAACAGATTATTTCATTTTTAATTAACGTAGGTAGTTGAAATCAGAACTAGAAGTATCTTAGAATAAAAAATATCAGACGAGGAAGGACTTACCAAATGAAAGAAGTTTTGCAGTCCAAAATCTTCATTGTTTGTATGGCTGAGGTATTGTCTCGTTTCATACAGTAATCCATTCAATGAGACATTAAGCATTCCTGCCATACGACCATGTCACCCTGCTGTGACAAACAAACAGATTAGTTCATTTTTAAATAACATAGGTAGGTCAAATCAGAACTAGAAGTAACTTACAATAAAATAAGAAAAAAAAAAACATGCGAGGAAGAACTTACCAAAAGATAGAAGCTTTGCAGTCCAGAATCTTCGTCGTTCGTATGGCTGAGGTGGTGTCTCGTTTCGTACAGTAATCCATTCAATGAGACATTAAGAATTCCTGCCATACGACCATGTCACCCTGCTGTGAAGAACAAACAGATTAGTTCATTTTTAAATAACGTAGGTAGTTCAAAATGGAACTAGAAGTAACTTACAATAAAAAAAAAAAAAAAAAAAAAACGAGGTAGGACTTACCAAAAGAAAGAAGTTTTGCAGTCCAGAATCTTCATCATTCGTACTGCTCAGGTGGTGTCTCGTTCCGTACAGTAATCCATTCAATGAGACATTAAGAATTCCTGCCATACGACCATGTCACCCTGCTGTGAAGAACAAACAGATTAGTTCATTTTGTAAATAGCGCAGTTCGTTCAAATCTCGTCTACAGTGTCTTACAATAAGAAGCATAAAACGAGGAAGACTTACCAAACGAAAGAAGTTTTGCAATCCAGAAGCTTCGTCGTTTGTATGGCTGAGGTGGTGTCTCGTTTCGTACAGTAATCCATTCAATGAGAGATTAAGAATTCCTGCCGTACGACCATGTCACCCTGCTGTGACAAACAAACAGATTAGTTCATTTTTAACTAACGTAGGTAGTTCAAAATGGAACTAGAAGTAACTTACAATAAAAAAAAAAAATAAAAAAAAGCGAGGAAGGACTTACCAAAAGAAAGAAGTTTTGCAGTCCAGAATCTTCATCATTCGTACTGCTCAGGTGGTGTCTCGTTCCGTACAGTAATCCATTCAATGAGACATTAAGAATTCCTGCCATACGACCATGTCACCCTGCTGTGAAGAACAAACAGATTAGTTCATTTTGTAAATAGCGCAGTTCGTTCAAATCTCATCTACAGTGTCTTACAATAAGAAGCATAAAACGAGGAAGACTTACCAAAAGAAAGAAGTTTTGCAGTCCAGAATCTTCGTCGTTTGTATGGCTGAGGTGGTGTCTCGTTTCGTACAGTAATCCATTCAATGAGAGATTAAGAATTCCTGCCGTACGACCATGTCACCCTGCTGTGACAGACAAACAGATTAGTTCATTTTTAAATAACGTAGGTAGTTCAAAATGGAACTAGAAGTAACTTACAATAAAAAAAAAAAAAAAAAAAAAAAAACGAGGAAGGACTTACCAAAAGAAAGAAGTTTTGCAGTCCAGAATCTTCATCATTCGTACTGCTCAGGTGGTGTCTCGTTCCGTACAGTAATCCATTCAATGAGACATTAAGAATTCCTGCCATACGACCATGCCACCCTGCTGTGAAGAACAAACAGATTAGTTCATTTTGTAAATAGCGCAGTTCGTTCAAATCTCATCTACAGTGTCTTACAATAAGAAGCATGAAACGAGGAAGACTTACCAAAAGAAAGAAGTTTTGCAGTCCAGAATCTTCGTCGTTTGTATGGCTGAGGTGGTGTCTCGTTTCGTACAGTAATCCATTCAATGAGAGATTAAGAATTCCTGCCGTACGACCATGTCACCCTGCTGTGACAAACAAACAGATTAGTTCATTTTTAAATAACGTAGGTAGTTCAAAATGGAACTAGAAGTAACTTACAATAAAAAAAAAAAAAAAAACTAGGAAGGACTTACCAAAAGAAAGAAGTTTTGCAGTCCAGAATCTTCATCATTCGTACTGCTCAGGTGGTGTCTCGTTCCGTACAGTAATCCATTCAATGAGACATTAAGAATTCCTGCCATACGACCATGTCACCCTGCTGTGAAGAACAAACAGATTAGTTCATTTTGTAAATAGCGCAGTTCGTTCAAATCTCGTCTACAGTGTCTTACAATAAGAAGCATAAAATGAGGAAGACTTACCAAACGAAAGAAGTTTTGCAATCCAGAAGCTTCGTCGTTTGTATGGCTGAGGTGGTGTCTCGTTTCGTACAGTAATCCATTCAATGAGAGATTAAGAATTCCTGCCGTACGACCATGTCACCCTGCTGTGACAAACAAACAGATTAGTTCATTTTTAAATAACGTAGGTAGTTGAAATCAGAACTAGAAGTATCTTAGAATAAAAAATATCAGACGAGGAAGGACCTACCAAATGAAAGAAGTTTTGCAGTCCAGAATCTTCGTTGTTTGTATGGCTGAGGTATTGTCTCGTTTCATACAGTAATCCATTCAATGAGACATTAAGCGTTCCTTCCATACGACCATGTCACCCTGCTGTGACAAACAAACAGATTAGTTCATTTTTAAATAACGTAGGTAGTTGAAATCAGAACTAGAAGTATCTTAGAATAAAAAATATCAGACGAGGAAGGACCTACCAAATGAAAGAAGTTTTGCAGTCCAGAATCTTCGTTGTTTGTATGGCTGAGGTATTGTCTCGTTTCATACAGTACGAACAACATTCTAATTGGGATACGTATTTACCAATAATAGTGTCGGTATACAACGCCAAAACGCATGAAGCAACTGGCATGTCACCTTATGAAGTGGTCTATGGGAAAAAAATGCCGTCCCCTTTTGATGTAATCAGGCAGAAAAACGGAAAAGTCGGAGAAACCGTAAGAGATTTCAGTCGAATGATGAAGGATGTATGGAGAAAGGTTCAAAAATCTAATACAAAGGCTTTGGAACAACAGGAAAGATTAGGTAATACCCAAGCTAAATATCCAAATTACAAAATTGGTCAGTGGGTTATGCTTTCAACTCCTTACATAGCGAAAGGAAAAACGAAGAAATTTGTAACAAACTACAGAGGTCCTTATCAAATTATTGAGATCACGTCACCAGTCAACGTTAAATTGCAACTGCCCACCCGAACTACCATTGTCCATGCAAGTCGTTTAAAACCTTTTAAGGGCGCTCCAGATGTAATTCCTTCAACAATAGTGTCTGCTTTTCTGAAGGGTGGAGGAAGTTCCCGTAAAGGAAAAAGAGTGGCCACGCCAGCACAACATACAGACATGGCACCATACAATCTTTGACCAAGAGTGCGAATGTCCTAGTGGAATCTCAGTAGACTGTGGACAGTATACAAATGTAAATAATAAATAATTGTAATAATAAATTATAATGGTTTATTTTTTAAGAAAGAAAAGTTGAACGTAGAAATATGTAGATCTTGTAGTTAACAATGTATTTCCTCTTTTCTTTATTTTTGTTTTTACTAGGTTCGTAGGTCTATAACCATGTTTGCTTTTTTCAGACAACGCCATGCAAGCATTTCCTACACAAAACCTATCCGACCTCAATGACTCCCTTGACAGTTCCCTTCTGAAGTCATTAGATATGTTCATAAACTCGCAGCAAGGCAAAATTGATGCCAATGTTATGATGTAACATGTCTTAAAATTAAAAGGTGAACGCAAAACTAAAATTATAATGCTAGGAACGGGTATATCTGGAACCTTTGTGTTGGTGTTTCTGCTTTGTACAGTGCTCTTTTATTTAAGACGAAAAAATAAGCCAAATGATAATATACTACTTCATCAAATCCCTGTTAACTGGATACCACATTCTTAACTGGTGTACTTCAGTAGTTACTTTTGAGCATTAGTGTATTAATTTTGTTTATTGTACTTCATTCTTTATTAAACAGTCTCTTGTTAACATAAACAATACTGTAGAATAGATATTCTTGCATTAGTATAGGTTAGATTAAACAGCTGTTGCTCTGTAATTTTCTAAGTGCAAAACCTATTTTTTGTTTATTCATTGTCATCAAGATTTGTTACACTTATTACAACCATCTATGTAAGAACTATGTGATTCATGACCGTACAGTGGTTTTGTAAAGTGATAAAGTATTTTCCACATACTTAATGTGAAGCGTGTGTAATCTTCTAACTCGAGAGTTTTCAGTGTTCGTGCTTTTGCCGTGTGAAGAGTGGAGGAATGTTGAGTGGTAAATTCGAGGGCGAATTTCTCCGAAGGGTGGAGGAATGTTGAGTGATACTTAAGTAAATAAATTAGTGAAATCAAAGTGAACTAGAAATTAGAATATAAATGGAAAACTTGGTTTAGTTTAGAGAGTTACATACTGGCATTCAGCATGCAGAACAGCAGAACAGAAGAGACAATGACCGTGAAGTCAGCAGTTCCACATAAGCGGGCGCTGTCGATTCAGCCGTCAGGGCATCGCCCGACCGGCTCACGTGTTTCTCAGTTGTCGCATGTGAGCAAAGGCCCTCGCCTACATTCCAAGAGCCAATGACCGACGTTAAGAAGATTCTTCGAGAAGCTTTTCAACGTGACGGAAGAGGCAATGACCGGCTCACGTGTGTCTCAGTCGTCACATGCGATCAGAGGCCCCCGCCTACATTCCAAGAGCCAATGACCGAGGTCAAGAAGATTCTTCGAGAAGCTTTTCAACGTGACGGAAGAGGCAATGGCCGTGAAGTCGTTCACCTCCAGTGAACTGAAGTGTATAAATACGCGAGACGCGGTGGGCCCGACAGATGAAGACAGATGAAGACAGATGAAGACAGATGAAGACGGGGACGAAGACGAAGACGGGGACGAAGACGGAGACGGGAACGGAGACGAATACGAGAGACGAAGGAAGAAAAGAAGAGTAGCAGTAGTGTTCAGTCAGTTTCGCTGCTGAAGACCGTCATGCAAGAAGAGACTGAATCATGCACAGACGCACCAAGTCCGCCGCTGTAATGGAATAGCAAGCAGCAGCCGTGGCGCCAGAAGACAGAAGTTAAAAGGTATTTGAAGTCTGGTTTTTACATACCCGGGTGACTCGTGAGGACGGGAAGGAGACGGCCTCACATCAGTAGTTACCTGTGAGCTGGGATGAAGATCTGACAGCCGAAGACTGGCAAGCGGGAGTCCGTGGTTCGAGTTCGGGACACTGGCCTTCCCCCGCCGCGCCGCTTCGCTGGTCGACGCACAACACACGCGGCCGCTTAGAGAAGAGAAACACTGGGACGCCACATCCGAGGTATCACCATCCGATGCACGACGTCGCTCGCAATAATTAAACGGGCCACCTCGCGCTGCGCGTCTCCGGTCAGCTGGGCGAGACGGTGACATGAGATACACACCGCTACGCGTAATCAGATGCCGCCGCCGCCGCCGAGGCCGCCGCTGCCGCAGCAGAAGGCTACGCAAACGACACGACTGCCGCTCTCCGAACCAGAACGTCCCAGTAAGATACAGTTGTACGAAACTTTCAATAAAAGTTATCTTATGTAAAAATGATGTTTCATTCGACCTCATACCCGAGCCAAGGGAGAACCCAACCTGCCCACATGTTGTAAGAGAGAAAAGTTAATTTATTTAATATTTTCACCCTGACAGAATGCTTTAGAATGTTCATCCTGACAATTGACAGCATCAAAAGAAAAAAACCCAGTTACATTGAGTGACAAAACTGTCACATTTAGTAACACAACTGTTACATTTGATGTCAGAAGCCGTTTTAGTTGTTACAAAACAAAGATGTTTTGTAGTCCAGAATCTTCGTCGTTTGTATGGCTGCGGTGGTGTCTCGTTTCACACAGTAATCCATTCAATGAGACATTAAGCATTACTGCCATACGACCATGCACCCTGCTGTGACAAACAAACAGATTAGTTCATTTTTAAGTAACGTAGGTAGTTCAAATCAGAACTAGAAGTAACTTACAATAAAAAAAAAATACGAGGAAGGACTTACCAAAAGAAAGAAGTTTTGCAGTCCAGAATCTTCATCATTCGTATGGCTGAGGTGGTGTCTCGTTTCATACAGTAATCCATTCAATGAGACATTAACAATTCCTGCCATACGACCATGTCACCCTGCTGTGAAGAACAAACAGATTAGTTCATTTTGCAAATAGTGCAGTTCGTTCAAATCTTGTCTACAGTGTCTTACAGTAAGAATCATAAAACGAGGAAGACTTACCAAAAGAAAGAAGTTTTGCAGTCCAGAGTCTTCGTCGTTTGTATGGCTGTCGTGGTGTCTCGTTTATTACAGAAATCCATTCAATGAGACATTAAGCATTCCTGCCATACGACCATGCACCCTGCTGTGACAAACAAACAGATTAGTTCATTTTTAAGTAACGTAGGTAGTTCAAATCAGAACTAGAAGTAACTTACAATAAAAAAAAAAAAAATACGAGGAAGGACTTACCAAAAGAAAGAAGTTTTGCAGTCCAGAATCTTCATCATTCGTATGGCTGAGGTGGTGTCTCGTTTCATACAGTAATCCATTCAATGAGACATTAAGAATTCCTGCCATACGACCATGTCACCCTGCTTTGAAGAACAAACAGATCAGTTCATTTCTGAATAACTTACGTTGTTCAAACCTGGACTAGCAGTATCTTACAATAATAAGTATCAAACGAGGAAGGACTTACCAAAAGAAAGCTCTATTGCAGCCCAGAATCTTCATCGTTTGTATGGCTGAGGTGGTGTCTCATTTCATACAGTAATCCATTCAATGAGACATTAAGCATTCATGCCATACGACCATGTCACCCTGCTGTGAAGAACAAACAGATTAGTTCATTATTAAATAACGAAGGTGGTTCAAATCAGAACTAGAAGTATCTTACAATAAGAAAAAACCAAACGAGGAAGGACTTACCAAAAGAAAGATGTTTTGAAGTCCAGAATCATTGTCGTTTGTATTTCTGAGGTGGTGTCTCGTTTCATACAGTAATCTATTCAATGAGACATTAAGCATTCCTGCCATACAACCATGTCACCCTGCTGTGAAGAACAAACATATTAGTTCATTTTTAAATAACGTAGGAAGTTCAAATTAGAACTAGAA
This sequence comes from Schistocerca americana, assembly GCF_021461395.2. Classification (NCBI taxonomy): domain Eukaryota; kingdom Metazoa; phylum Arthropoda; class Insecta; order Orthoptera; family Acrididae; genus Schistocerca; species Schistocerca americana. The sequence goes on along the minus strand of NC_060129.1, from coordinate 149,319,293 downwards.
TTATCTTACAATAAAAAAAATCCAAACGAGGAAGGAATTACCAAAAGAAAGATGTTTTGCAGTCCAAAATCCTCGTCGTTTCTATGGCTGAGGCAGTGTCTTACTTCGTACAGTAATGCGTTCAATGTGACATTAAGTATTCCTGCCATACGACCATGGTACACTGCTGTGAAGAACAAACATATTAGTTCATTTTTAAATAACATTGGTAGTTCAAATCAGGACTAGAACTATCTTACAAAAAAAAAAAAAAAACCAAACGAGGAAGGACTTACCAAAAGAAAGATGTTTTACAGTCCAGAATCAACATCGTTTGTATGGCTGAGGTGGTGTCTCATTTCGTACAGTAATCCATTCAATGAGACATTAAGCATTCCTGCCATACGACCATGTCACCCTGCTGTGAACAACAAACGGATTAGTTCATTTTTAAATAACTTAGGTAGTTCAAATCTGAACTAGCAGTATCTTACAATAAAATGTATCAAACGAGGAAGGACTTTCCAAAAAAAGATGTTTTGCAGTCCAGAATCTTCGTCGTTTGCATGGCTGAGGTGGTGTCTCGTTTCGTACAGTAATCCATTCAATGAGACATTAAGCATTCCTGCCAATCGACCATGTCACCCAGCTGTGAAGAAATATCAAAATAGTTCATTTTCAATTAACTTAGGTAGTTCAAATCTGAACTAGCAGTATCTTACAATAAAAAGTTTCAAACGAGGGAGGACTTTCCAAAGGAAAGATGTTTTGCAGTCCAGAATCTATGTCGTTTGAATGGAAGAGGTGGTGCCTCGTTTCGTACAGTAATCCATTCAATGAGACATTAAGCATTCCTGCCATTCCACCATGTCACCCTGCATTGAAGAACAAACAGATTAGTTCATTTTGAAGTAACTTAGGTAGTTGAAATCTGAAGTAGCTGTATCTCAAAATAAAAAGTATCAAACGAGGAAGGACTTTCCAAAAAAAAATGTTTTGCAGTCCAGAATCTTCGTCGTTTGTATGGCTGAGGTGGTGTCTCGTTTCCTACAGTGATTCATTCAATGAGAGATTATGCATTCCTGCCATTCCACCATGTCACCCTGCATTGAAGAACAAACAGATTAGTTCATTTTTAAATAACATAGGTAGTTCAAATCAGAACTAGAAGTATCTTACAATAATAAAAAACAAACGAGGAAGGACTTACCAAAAGAAGGATGTATTGCAGTCCAGAATCGTCGTCGTTTGTATGGCTGAGAGGGTGTCTCGTTTCGTACAGTAATCCATTCAATGAGACATTATGCATTCCTACCATACGACCATGTTACCCTGCTGTGAAGAACAAACAGATTAGTTCATTTTCAAATAACATAGGTAGTTCAAATCTGAACTAGCAGTATCTTATAATAAAAATTATGTCACAAGGAAGGACTTACGAAAAGAAAGATGTTTTGCAGTCCAGAATCTTTGTCATTTGTATGGCTGAGTTGGTGTCTCGTTTGTACAGTAATCCATTCAATGAGACATTAAGCATTCATGCCATACGACCATGTCACCCTGCTGTGAAGAACAAACAGATTACTTCATTATTAAATAACGTAGGTAGATCATACCAGAACTATAAGTATCTTGTAATGAAAGAAAACCAAACGAGGAAGGACTTAGCAAAAGAAAGATGTTTCACAGTCCAGAATCTTCGTAGTTTGTATGGCTGAGGTGGTGTCTCGTTTCGTACAGTAATCCATTCAATGAGTCATTAAGCATTTCTGCCGTACGACCATGTCACCCTGCTGTGAAGAACAAACAGATTAGTTCATTTTTAAATATGGTAGGTAGTTCAGATAAAGAACTATAAGTATCTTATAATAAAAAAAAATTAAACGAAGGAGGACTTACCAAAAGAAAGATGTTTTGCAGTCCAGAATCTTTGTCGTTTGTATGGCTGAGTTGGTGTCTCGTTTCGTACAGTAATCCATTCAATGAGACATTGAGCACGCCTGCCATACGACCATGTCACCCTGCTGTGAAGAACAAACAGATTAGTTCATTTTTAAATAACGTAGGTAGTTCAAATCCGAACTAGCAGTATCTTACAATAGAAAAAATCAAACGAGAAAGGACTTACCAAAAGGATTATGTTTTGTAGTCCAGAATCTTCGTCATTTGTATGGCTGAGGTGGTGCCTCGTTTCATACAGTTATCCATTCAATGAGACATTAAGCATTCATGCCATACGACAATGTCACCCCGCTGTGAAGAACAAAGAGATTAGTAAATTTTTAAATAACTTAGGTAGTTCAAATTTGAACTAGCAGTATCTTACAATAAAAAATATCAATGGACGAAGGACTTACCAAAAGAAAGATGTTTTGCAGTATAGAATCTCCATCGTTTGTATGGCTGAGTTGGTGTCTTGTTTCTTACAGTAATCCATTCAATTAGACATTAAGCATTCCTGCCATACGACCATGTCACCCTGCTGTGAAGAACAAACAGATTAGTTCATTTTCATATAACTTAGGTAGTTCAAATCTGAAGTAGCAGTATCTTACAATAAAAAGTATCAAACGAGGAAGGACTTCCCAAAAAAAAAAATGTTTTGCAGTCCAGAATCTTCGTCGTTTGAATGGTTGAGGTCGTTTCTCGTTTCGAACAGTAATCCATTCAATAAGACATTAAGAAATCCTGCCATATGACCATGTCACCCTGCTGTGAAAACAAAACAGTTTAGTTCATTTTTAAATAAGGTAGGTAGTTCAGATCAGAACTAGAATTATCTTACAATAAGAAAAATCCAAACGAGGAAGGACTTACCTAAAAAAAGGTGTTTTGCAGTCCAGAATCTTCGTCGTTTCTATGGCTGAGAAGGTGTCTTATTTCGTACAGTAATGCGTTCAATGGGACATTAAGCATTCCTGCCATACGACCTAATGACACTGCTGTGAAGAACAAACAGGTTAGTTCATTTTCAGATAACTTAGGTAGTTCAAACCTGAACTAGCAGTATCTTACAATAAAAAGTATCAAACGAAAAAGGACTTACCAAAAGACAGAAGTTTTGCAGTCCAGAAGCTCCGTCGTTTGTATGGCTGAGGTGCTGTCTCGTTTCGTACAGTAATCCATTGAATGAGACATTAAGCTTTCCTGACGTACGACCATGTCACCCTGCTGTGAACAACAAACAGATTAGTTCAATTTTAAATAACGTAGGTAGCTCAAATCAGAACTAGAAGTAACTTACAATAAAAAAAACCGAACGAGGAAGGACTTTCAAAAGAAAGATTTTTTGAACTCCAGAATCTTCATCGTTTGTATGTCTGAGGTGGTGTCTCATTTCGTACAGTAATCCATTCAATGAAACATTAAGCATTCCTACCATACGACCAAGTCACACTGCTGTGAAAACAAACAGATTAGTTCATTTTTAAATAACGTTGGTAGTTCAAATCAGAACTAGAAATACCTTACAATTAAAAAAAACCAAACGAGAAAGGACTTACCAAAAGAAAGATAATTTGCAGTCCAGAATCTTCGTCGTTTGTATGGCTGAGGTGGTTCCTCGTTTCGTACAGTAATCCATTCAATGAGACATTAAGCATTCCTGCCAATTGACCATGTCACCCAGCTGTGAAGAAATATCAAAATAGTTCATTTTCAATTAACTTAGGTAGTTCAAATCTGAACTAGCAGTATCTTACAATAAAAAGTTTCAAACGAGGGAGGACTTTCCAAAGGAAAGATGTTTTGCAGTCCAGAATCTATGTCGTTCGAATGGAAGAGGTAGTGCCTCGTTTCGTACAGTAATCCATTCAATGAGACATTAAGCATTCCTGCCATACGACCATGTCACCCTGCTGTGAAGAACAAAGAGGTTAGTAAATTTTTAAATAACTTAGGTAGTTCAAATTTGAACTAGCGGTATCTTACAATAAAAAATATCAATGGAGGAAGGACTTACCAAAAGAAAGATGTTTTGCAGTATAGAAACTTCATCGTTTGTATGGTTGAGGTGGTGTCTTGTTTCGTACAGTAATCCATTCAATTAGACATTAAGCATTCCTGTCATATGACCATGTCACACTGCTGTGAAGAACAAACAGATTAGTTCAGTTTAAAATAACGTAGGTAGATCATATCAAAACAATAAGTATCTTGTAATGAAAAAAAACCAAACGAGGAAGGACTTACCAAAAGAAAGATGTTTCGCAGTCCAGAATCTTCGTCGTTTGTATGGCTGAGGTGGTGTCTCGTTTCCTACAGTAATTCATTCAATGAGAGATTATGCATTCCTGCCATTCCACCATGTCACCCTGCATTGAAGAACAAACAGATTAGTTCATTTTGAAGTAACTTAGGTAGTTGAAATCTGAAGTAGCTGTATCCTAAAACAAAAAGTATCAAACGAGGAAGGACTGTCCAAAAAAAAAAAAAATGTTTTGCAGTCCAGAATCTTCGTCGTTTGTATGGCTGAGGTGGTGTCTCGTTTCCTACAGTAATTCATTCAATGAGAGATTATGCATTCCTGCCATTCCACCATGTCACCCTTCATTGAAGAACAAACAGATTAGTTCATTTTTAAATAACGTAGGTAGATCAATTCAGAGCTATAAGTATCTTATAATGGAAAAAAACCAAACGCGGAAGGACTTACCGAAAGAAAGATGTTTTGCAGTCCAGAAACTTCGTCGTTTGTATGGCTGAGGTGGTGTCTCGTTTCGTACAGTAATCCATTCAATGAGTCATTAAGCATTTCTGCCATACGACCATGTCGCCCTGCTCTGAAGAACAACAGATTAGTTCATTTTTAAATAAGGTAGGTAGTTCAGATCAGAACTACAAGTATCTTATAATAAAAAAAAAAAAAAAACGAGCAATGACTTACCAAAGGAAAGATGTTTTGCAGTCCAGAATCTTCGTCGTTTGTATGGCTGAGGTGGTGTCTCGTTTCGTACAGTAATCCATTCAATGAGACATTGAGCATTCCTGCCATATGACCATGTCACCCTGCAGTGAAGAACAAACAGATTAGTTCATTTTTAAATAACATAGGTAGTTCAAATCTGAAGTAGCAGTATCTTGCAATAAAAAAAATCAAACGAGAAAGGACTTACCAAAAGGAATATGTTTTGTAGTCCAGAATCTTCGTCATTTGTATGGCTGAGGTGGTGTCTCGTTTCATACAGTTATCCATTCAATGAGACATGAAGCATTCATGCCATTCGACCATGTCACCCTGCTGTGAAGAACAAAGAGATTAGTAAATTTTTAAATAACTAAGGTAGTTCAAATTTGAACTAGCGGTATCTTACAAGTAAAAAATATCAAAGGAGAAAGGACTTACCAAAAGAAAGATGTTTTGCAGTATAGAACCTCCATCGTTTGTATGGCTGAGGTGGTGTCTTGTTTCGTACAGTAATCCATTCAATTAGACATTAAGCATTCCTGCCATATGACCATGTCACACTGCTGTGAAGAACAAACAGATTAGTTCATTTTTAAATAATGTAGGTAGTTCAAATCTGAACTAGCAGTATCTTACAATAAAAAAAATGAAACGAGGAAGGACTTACCTAAAGAAAGATGTTTTGTAGTCCAGAATCTTCGTCGTTTCTATGGCTGAGGTGGTGTCTCGTTTCGTACAGTAATCCATCCAATGAGACATAGAGCATTCCTGCCATACGACCATGTCACCCTGCTGTGAAGAACAAGCAGATTAGTTCATATTTAAATATCTTAGGTAGTTCACATCTGAACTAGCAGTATCTTACAATAAAAAGTATCAAACGAGGAAGCACTTACCAAAAGAAAGATGTTTTTCAGTCCAGAATCTTCGTCGTTTGTATGGCTGAGGTGGTGTCTCGTTTCGTACAGTAATTCAATCTATTAGACATTAAACATTCCTGCCATATGACCGTGTCACCCTGCTGTGAAGAACAAACAGATTAATTCATTTTTAAATAACGTTGGTAGTTCAAATCTGAACTAGCAGTCGCTTACAATAAAAAAAATCAACCGAGAAAGGACTTACCAATAGGAATATGTTTTGTAGTCCAGAATCTTCGTCATTTGTAAGGCTGAGGTGGTGTCTCGTTTCATACAGTTATCCATTCAATGAGACATTAAGCATTCATGCCATACGACCATGTCACCCTGCTGTGAAGAACAAACAGATTAGTTCATTTTTAAATAACTTAGGTAGTTCAAATGTTAACTAGCGGTATCTTACATTAAAAAATATCAAAGGAGGAAGGACTTACCAAAAGAAAGATGTTTTGCAGTATAGAATCTTCATCGTTTGTATGGCTGAGGTGGTGTCTCATTTCGTAGAGTAATCCATTCAATCAGACATTAAGCACTGCTGCCATATGACCATGTCACCCTGCTGTGAAGAACACACAGATTAGTTTAGTTTTGAAGAACGTAGGTTCTTCAAATCTGAACTAGCAGTATCTTAAAATAAGGAGTATTAAACGAGCAAGGAATTACCAAAAGAAACATGTTTTGTAGTCCAGAATCTTCGTCGTTTGTATGGCTGAGGTGGTGTCTCGTTTCGTACAGTAATCCATTCAGTGAGACATTAAGCATTCGTGCCATACGACCATGTCACCCTGCAGTGAAGAACAAACAAATTAGTTCATTTTTAAATAACAGAGGTAGTTGAAATCTGAACTAGCAGTATCTTACAATAAAATTTATCAAACGAGGAAGGACTTACCAAAAGAAAGATGTTTTGCAGTCCAGAATCTTCATCGTTTGTTTGGCTAGGTGGTGTCATGTTTCGTAGAGTAATCCATTCGATGAGACATTAAGCATTGCTGCCATACGACCATGTCACCCTGCTGTGAAGAACAAACAAATTAGTTCCTTTTTAAATAAAGTAGGTAGTTCAAATCTGAACTGGCAGTATCTTACAATAAAAAATATCAAATGAGGAAGGACTTACCAAAAGAGAGATGTTTTGCAGTGCAGAAATTTCATCGATTGTATGGCTGAGGTGGTGTCTCGTTTCGTACAGTAATCCATTCAATGAGACATTAAGCATTCCTGCCATACGACCATGTCATCCTGCTGTGTAGTACAAACAGATTAGTTCAGTTTAAATAACGTAGGTAGTTCAAATCTGAACTAGCAGTATCTTACAATAAAAAATATCAAACGAGGAAGGACTTACCAAAAGAGAGATGTTTTGCAGTCCAGAAATTTCATCGTTTGTATGGCTGAGGTGGTGTCTCGTTTCATACAGTAATCCATTCCATGAGACATTAAGCATTCCTGCCATACGACCACAACACCCTGCTGTGAAGAACAAACAGATTAGTTCATTTTTAAATAACTTAGGTAATTCAAATCAGAACAAGCAGTATCTTACAATGAAAAATATCAAACGAGGAAGGACTTACCAAAAGAAAGATGTTTTGCAGTCCAGATTCTTCGTCGTTTGTATGGCTGAGGTGGTGTCTCGTTTCGTACATTAATCCATTCAATGAGACATTAAGCATTCCTGCCATGCGACTATGTCACGCTGCTGTGAAGAACAAACAGATTAGTTCATTTTTAAATAACGTAGGTAGTTCAAATCTGAACTAGCTGTATCTTACAATAAAAAGTATCAAACGAGGAAGAACTTACCAAAGGAAGGATGTTTTGTATTCCAGAATCTTCGTCATTTGTATGGCTGAGATGGTGTCTCGTTTCGTACAGTAATCCATTCAATGAGACAGTAAGCATTCCTGCCATACGACCATGTCACCCTGCTGTAAAGAACTACCAGATTAGTTCATTTTTAAATAACATAGGTAGTTGAAATCTGAACTAGCAGTATCTTCCAATAAAAATTATCAAACGAGGAAGGACTTACCAAAAGAAAGATGTTTTGCAGTCCAGAATCTTCGTCGTTTGTTTGGCTAGGTGGTGTCACGTTTCGTACAGTAATCCATTCAATGAGACATTAAGCATTGCCGCCATACGACCATGTCACCCTGCTGTGAAGAACAAACAAATTAGTTCCTTTTTAAATAAAGTAGGTAGTTCAAATCTGAACTGGCAGTATCTTACAATAAAAAGTATCTAACGAGGAAGAACTTACCAAAAGAAAGATGTTTTGTATTCCAGAATCTTCGTCATTTGTATGGCTGAGATGGTGTCTCGTATCGTACAGTTATCCATTCAATGAGACAGTAAGCATTCCTGCCATACGACCATGTCAGCCTGCTGTGAAGAACTAACAGATTAGTTCATTTTTAAATAAAGTAGGTAGTTCAAATCTGAGCTGGCAGTATCTTACAATAAAAAATATCAAACGAGGAAGGACTTACCAAAAGAAAGATGTTTTGCAGTCCAGAATATTCATCGTTTGTATGCCTGAGGTGGTGTCTCGTTTCGTACAGTAATCCATTCAAAGAGACATTAAGCATTCCTGCCATATGAGCATGTCACCCTGCTGTGAAGAACAAACAGATTAGCTAATTTTTAAATCACGCAGGTAGTTCAAATCTGAACTAGCAGTTACTTACAATAAAAAATATCAAACGAGGAAGGTCTTACCAAAAGAAAGGTGTTTAGCAGTCCAGAATCTTCATCGTTTGTATGGCTGAGCTGGTCTCTTGTTTTGTACAGTAATCCATTCAATGAGACATTAAGCATTCCTGCCATGGGACCATGTCACCCTGCTGTGAAGAACAAACAGATTATTTCATTTTTAAATAACGTAGGTAGTTCAAATCAGAACTAGAAGTATCTTACAATAAAAAGTATCAAACGAGGAAGGACTTGAAAAAAGAAAGATGTTTTGTAGTCCAGAATCTTCGTCGTTTGTATGGCTGAGGTGGTGTCTCGTTTCGTACAGTAATCCATTCAATGAGACATTAAGAATTCCTGCCATACGACCATGTCACCCTGCTGTGAAGAACAAACAGATTAGTTCATTTTGTAAATGGCCCAGTTCGTTCAAATCTCTTCTACAGTGTCTTACAATAAGAAGCATAGAACGAGGAAGACTTACCAGAAGAAAGAAGTTTTGCAGTCCAGAATCTTCATCGTTTCTATGGCTGAGGTGGTGTCTCGTTTCGTAACGTTAAACATTCAATCTGACATTAAGCATTCCTGCCATACGACCATGTCATCCTGCTGTGTAGTACAAACAGATTAGTTCAGTTTAAATAACGTAGGTAGTTCAAATCTGAACTAGCAGTATCTTACAATAAAAAATATCAAACGAGGAAGGACTTACCAAAAGAGAGATGTTTTGCAGTCCAGAAATTTCATCGTTTGCATGGCTGAGGTTGTGTCTCGTTTCATACAGTAATCCATTCCATGAGACATTAAGCATTCCTGCCATACGACCATAACACCCTGCTGTGAAGAACAAACAGATTAGTTCATTTTTAAATAACTTAGGTAATTCAAATCAGAACAAGCAGTATCTTACAATGAAAAATATCAAACGAGGAAGGACTTACCAAAAGAAAGATGTTTTGCAGTCCAGATTCTTCGTCGTTTGTATGGCTGAGGTGGTGTCTCGTTTCGTACAGTAATCCATTCAATGAGACATTAAGCATTCCTGCCATGCGACTATGTCACACTGCTGTGAAGAACAAACAGATTAGTTCATTTTTAAATAACGTAGGTAGTTCAAATCTGAACTAGCTGTATCTTACAATAAAAAGTATCAAATGAGGAAGAACTTACCAAAGGAAGGATGTTTTGTATTCCAGAATCTTCGTCATTTGTATGGCTGAGATGGTGTCTCGTCTCGTACAGTAATCCATTCAATGAGACAGTAAGCATTCTTGCCATACGACCATGTCACCCTGCTGTAAAGAACTAACAGATTAGTTCATTTTTAAATAACATAGGTAGTTGAAATCTGAACTAGCAGTATCTTCCAATAAAAATTATCAAACGAGGAAGGACTTACCAAAAGAAAAATGTTTTGCAGTCCAGAATCTTCGTCGTTTGTTTGGCTAGGTGGTGTCACGTTTCGTAGAGTAATCCATTCAATGAGACAGTAAGCATTCCTGCCATACGACCATGTCACCCTGCTGTAAAGAACTAACGGATTAGTTCATTTTTAAATAACATAGGTAGTTGAAATCTGAACTAGCAGTATCTTCCAATAAAAATTATCAAACGAAGAAGAACTTACCAAAGGAAGGATGTTTTGTATTCCAGAATCTTCGTCATTTGTATGGCTGAGATGGTGTCTCGTATCGTCGAGTAATCCATTCAATGAGACAGTAAGCATTCCTGCCATACGACCATGTCACCCTGCTGTAAAGAACTAACAGATTAGTTCATTTTTAAATAACGTAGGTAGTTCAAATCTGAACTAGCTGTATCTTACAATAAAAAGTATCAAACGAGGAAGAACTTACCAAAGGAAGGATGTTTTGTATTCCAGAATCTTCGTCATTTGTATGGCTGAGATGATGTCTCGTTTCGTACAGTAATCCATTCAATGAGACAGTAAGCATTCCTGCCATACGACCATGTCACCCTGCTGTAAAGAACTAACAGATTAGTTCATTTTTAAATAACATAGGTAGTTGAAATCTGAACTAGCAGTATCTTCCAATAAAAATTATCAAACGAGGAAGGACTTACCAAAAGAAAGATGTTTTGCAGTCCAGAATCTTCGTCGTTTGTTTGGCTAGGTGGTGTCACGTTTCGTACAGTAATCCATTCAATGAGACAGTAAGCATTCCTGCCATACGACCATGTCACCCTGCTGTAAAGAACTAACAGATTAGTTCATTTTTAAATAACGTAGGTAGTTCAAATCTGAACTAGCTGTATCTTACAATAAAAAGTATCAAACGAGGAAGAACTTACCAAAGGAAGGATGTTTTGTATTCCAGAATCTTCGTCATTTGTATGGCTGAGATGGTGTCTCGTTTCGTACAGTAATCCATTCAATGAGACAGTAAGCATTCCTGCCATACGACCATGTCACCCTGCTGTAAAGAACTAACAGATTAGTTCATTTTTAAATAACATAGGTAGTTGAAATCTGAACTAGCAGTATCTTCCAATAAAAATAATCAAACGAGGAAGAACTTACCAAAGGAAGGATGTTTTGTATTCCAGAATCTTCGTCATTTGTATGGCTGAGATGGTGTCTCGTTTCGTACAGTAATCCATTCAATGAGACAGTAAGCATTCCTGCCATACGACCATGTCACCCTGCTGTAAAGAACTAACAGATTAGTTCATTTTTAAATAACGTAGGTAGTTCAAATCTGAACTAGCTGTATCTTACAATAAAAAGTATCAAACGAGGAAGAACTTACCAAAGGAAGGATGTTTTGTATTCCAGAATCTTCGTCATTTGTATGGCTGAGACGGTGTCTCGTTTCGTACAGTAATCCATTCAATGAGACAGTAAGCATTCCTGCCATACGACCATGTCACCCTGCTGTAAAGAACTAACAGATTAGTTCATTTTTAAATAACGTAGGTAGTTCAAATCTGAACTAGCTGTATCTTACAATGAAAAGTATCAAACGTGGAAGAACTTACCAAAGGAAGGATGTTTTGTATTCCAGAATCTTCGTCATTTGTATGGCTGAGATGGTGTCTCGTTTTTTACAGTAATCCATTCAATGAGACAGTAAGCATTCCTGCCATACGACCATGTCACCCTGCTGTAAAGAACTAACAGATTAGTTCATTTTTAAATAACATAGGTAGTTGAAATCGGAACTAGCAGTATCTTCCAATAAAAATTATCAAACGAGGAAGAACTTACCAAAGGAAGGATGTTTTGTATTCCAGAATCTTCGTCATTTGTATGGCTGAGATGGTGTCTCGTTCCGTACAGTAATCCATTCAATGAGACAGTAAGCATTCCTGCCATACGACCATGTCACCCTGCTGTAAAGAACTAACAGATTAGTTCATTTTTAAATAACATAGGTAGTTGAAATCTGAACTAGCAGTATCTTCCAATAAAAATTATCAAACGAGGAAGGACTTACCAAAAGAAAGATGTTTTGCAGTCCAGAATCTTCATCGTTTGTTTGGCTAGGTGGTGTCACGTTTCGTACAGTAATCCATTCAATGAGACAGTAAGCATTCCTGCCATACGACCATGTCACCCTGCTGTAAAGAACTAACAGATTAGTTCATTTTTAAATAACATAGGTAGTTGAAATCTGAACTAGCAGTATCTTCCAATAAAAATTATCAAACGAGGAAGAACTTACCAAAGGAAGGATGTTTTGTATTCCAGAATCTTCGTCATTTGTATGGCTGAGATGGTGTCTCGTTTCGTACAGTAATCCATTCAATGAGACAGTAAGCATTCCTGCCATACGACCATGTCACCCTGCTGTAAAGAACTAACAGATTAGTTCATTTTTAAATAACATAGGTAGTTGAAATCTGAACTAGCAGTATTTCCAATAAAAATAATCAAACGAGGAAGAACTTACCAAAGGAAGGATGTTTTGTATTCCAGAATCTTCGTCTTTTGTATGGCTGAGATGGTGTCTCGTTTCGTACAGTAATCCATTCAATGAGACAGTAAGCATTCCTGCCATACGACCATGTCACCCTGCTGTAAAGAACTAACAGATTAGTTCATTTTTAAATAACATAGGTAGTTGAAATCTGAACTAGCAGTATCTTCCAATAAAAATAATCAAACGAGGAAGAACTTACCAAAGGAAGGATGTTTTGTATTCCAGAATCTTCGTCATTTGTATGGCTGAGATGGTGTCTCGTTTCGTACAGTAATCCATTCAATGAGACAGTAAGCATTCCTGCCATACGACCATGTCACCCTGCTGTAAAGAACTAACAGATTAGTTCATTTTTAAATAACATAGGTAGTTGAAATCTGAACTAGCAGTATCTTCCAATAAAAATAATCAAACGAGGAAGAACTTACCAAAGGAAGGATGTTTTGTATTCCAGAATCTTCGTCATTTGTATGGCTGAGATGGTGTCTCGTTTCGTACAGTAATCCATTCAATGAGACAGTAAGCATTCCTGCCATACGACCATGTCACCCTGCTGTAAAGAACTAACAGATTAGTTCATTTTTAAATAACATAGGTAGTTGAAATTTGAACTAGCAGTGTCTTCCAATAAAAAATAATCAAACGAGGAAGAACTTACCAAAGGAAGGATGTTTTGTATTCCAGAATCTTCGTCATTTGTATGGCTGAGATGGTGTCTCGTTTCGTACAGTAATCCATTCAATGAGACAGTAAGCATTCCTGCCATACGACCATGTCACCCTGCTGTAAAGAACTAACAGATTAGTTCATTTTTAAATAACATAGGTAGTTGAAATCGGAACTAGCAGTATCTTCCAATAAAAATTATCAAACGAGGAAGAACTTACCAAAGGAAGGATGTTTTGTATTCCAGAATCTTCGTCATTTGTATGGCTGAGATGGTGTCTCGTTTCATACAGTAATCCATTCAATGAGACAGTAAGCATTCCTGCCATACGACCATGTCACCCTGCTGTAAAGAACTAACAGATTAGTTCATTTTTAAATAACATAGGTAGTTGAAATCTGAACTAGCAGTATCTTCCAATAAAAATTATCAAACGAGGAAGGACTTACCAAAAGAAAGATGTTTTGCAGTCCAGAATCTTCGTCGTTTGTTTGGCTAGGTGGTGTCACGTTTCGTACAGTAATCCATTCAATGAGACAGTAAGCATTCCTGCCATACGACCATGTCACCCTGCTGTAAAGAACTAACAGATTAGTTCATTTTTAAATAACATAGGTAGTTGAAATCGGAACTAGCAGTATCTTCCAATAAAAATTATCAAACGAGGAAGAACTTACCAAAGGAAGGATGTTTTGTATTCCAGAATCTTCGTCATTTGTATGGCTGAGATGGTGTCTCGTTTCGTACAGTAATCCATTCAATGAGACAGTAAGCATTCCTGCCATACGACCATGTCACCCTGCTGTAAAGAACTAACAGATTAGTTCAGTTTTAAATAACATAGGTAGTTGAAATCTGAACTAGCAGTATCTTCCAATAAAAATTATGAAACGAGGAAGAACTTACCAAAGGAAGGATGTTTTGTATTCCAGAATCTTCGTCATTTGTATGGCTGAGATGGTGTCTCGTTTCGTACAGTAATCCATTCAATGAGACAGTAAGCATTCCTGCCATACGACCATGTCACCCTGCTGTAAAGAACTAACAGATTAGTTCATTTTTAAATAACATAGGTAGTTGAAATCTGAACTAGCAGTATCTTCCAATAAAAATAATCAAACGAGGAAGAACTTACCAAAGGAAGGATGTTTTGTATTCCAGAATCTTCGTCATTTGTATGGCTGAGATGGTGTCTCGTTTCGTACAGTAATCCATTCAATGAGACAGTAAGCATTCCTGCCATACGACCATGTCACCCTGCTGTAAAGAACTAACAGATTAGTTCATTTTTAAATAACATAGGTAGTTGAAATCTGAACTAGCAGTATCTTCCAATAAAAATAATCAAACGAGGAAGAACTTACCAAAGGAAGGATGTTTTGTATTCCAGAATCTTCGTCATTTGTATGGCTGAGATGGTGTCTCGTTTCGTACAGTAATCCATTCAATGAGACAGTAAGCATTCCTGCCATACGACCATGTCACCCTGCTGTAAAGAACTAACAGATTAGTTCATTTTTAAATAACATAGGTAGTTGAAATCTGAACTAGCAGTATCTTCCAATAAAAATAATCAAACGAGGAAGAACTTACCAAAGGAAGGATGTTTTGTATTCCAGAATCTTCGTCATTTGTATGGCTGAGATGGTGTCTCGTTTCGTACAGTAATCCATTCAATGAGACAGTAAGCATTCCTGCCATACGACCATGTCACCCTGCTGTAAAGAACTAACAGATTAGTTCATTTTTAAATAGCATAGGTAGTTGAAATCTGAACTAGCAGTGTCTTCCAATAAAAATTATCAAACGAGGAAGAACTTACCAAAGGAAGGATGTTTTGTATTCCAGAATCTTCGTCATTTGTATGGCTGAGATGGTGTCTCGTTTCGTACAGTAATCCATTCAATGAGACAGTAAGCATTCCTGCCATACGACCATGTCACCCTGCTGTAAAGAACTAACAGATTAGTTCATTTTTAAATAACATAGGTAGTTGAAATCTGAACTAGCAGTATCTTCCAATAAAAATTATCAAACGAGGAAGGACTTACCAAAAGAAAGATGTTTTGCAGTCCAGAATCTTCGTCGTTTGTTTGGCTAGGTGGTGTCACGTTTCGTACAGTAATCCATTCAATGAGACAGTAAGCATTCCTGCCATACGACCATGTGACCCTGCTGTAAAGAACTAACAGATTAGTTCATTTTTAAATAACATAGGTAGTTGAAATCTGAACTAGCAGTATCTTCCAATAAAAATTATCAAACGAGGAAGGACTTACCAAAAGAAAGATGTTTTGCAGTCCAGAATCTTCGTCGTTTGTTTGGCTAGGTGGTGTCACGTTTCGTAGAGTAATCCATTCAATGAGACATTAAGCATTGCTGCCATACGACCATGTCACCCTGCTGTGAAGAACAAACAAATTAGTTCCTTTTTAAATAAAGTAGGTAGTTCAAATCTGAACTGGCAGTATCTTACAATAAAAAGTATCAAACGAGGAAGAACTTACCAAAAGAAAGATGTTTTGTATTCCAGAATCTTCATCATTTGTATGGCTGAGATGGTGTCTCGTTTCGTACAGTAATCCATTCAATGAGACAGTAAGCATTCCTGCCATACGACCATGTCACCCTGCTGTAAAGAACTAACAGATTAGTTCATTTTTAAATAAAGTAGGTAGTTCAAATCTGAGCTGGCAGTATCTTACAATAAAAAATATCAAACGAGGAAGGACTTACCAAAAGAAAGATGTTTTGCAGTCCAGAATATTCATCGTTTGTATGCCTGAGGTGGTGTCTCGTTTCGTACAGTAATCCATTCAAAGACACATTAAGCATTCCTGCCATATGAGCATGTCACCCTGCTGTGAAGAACAAACAGATTAGCTAATTTTTAAATCACGCAGGTAGTTCAAATCTGAACTAGCAGTTACTTACAATAAAAAATATCAAACGAGGAAGGTCTTACCAAAAGAAAGGTGTTTAGCAGTCCAGAATCTTCATCGTTTGTATGGCTGAGCTGGTCTCTTGTTTTGTACAGTAATCCATTCAATGAGACATTAAGAATTCCTGCCATGGGACCATGTCACCCTGCTGTGAAGAACAAACAGATTATTTCATTTTTAAATAACGTAGGTAGTTCAAATCAGAACTAGAAGTATCTTACAATAAAAAGTATCAAACGAGGAAGGACTAGAAAAAAGAAAGATGTTTCGTAGTCCAGAATCTTCGTCGTTTGTATGGCTGAGGTGGTGTCTCGTTTCGTACAGTAATCCATTCAATGAGACATTAAGAATTCCTGCCATACGACCATGTCACCCTGCTGTGAAGAACAAACAGATTAGTTCATTTTGTAAATGGCCCAGTTCGTTCAAATCTCTTCTACAGTGTCTTACAATAAGAGGCATAGAACGAGGAAGACTTACCAGAAGAAAGAAGTTTTGCAGTCCAGAATCTTCGTCGTTTGGATGGCTGAGGTGGTGTCTCGTTTCGTACAGTAATCCATTCAATGAGACATTGAGCATTCCTGCCATGGGACCATGTAACCCTGCTGTGACAAACAAACAGATTAGTTCATTTTTAAATAACGTAGGTAGTTCAAATCTGAACTAGAAGTATCTTACAATGAAAAGTATCAAACGAGGAAGGACTTACCAAAAGAAAGATATTTTGCAATCCAGAATCTTCGTCGTTTGTATGGCTGAGGTGGTGACTCGTTTCGTACAGTAATCCTTTCAATAAGACATTAAGCATTCCTGCCATAAGACCTTGTCACCCTGCTGTGAAGAACAAACATATTAGTTCATTTGTAAATAACGGTGGTAGTTCAAATCAGAACTAGAAGTATCTTACAATAAAAAGTATCGAACGAGGAAGGAGTTGAAAAAAGAAAGATGTTTTGCAACCCAGAATCTTCGTCGCTTGTATGGCTGAGATGGTGTCTCGTTTCGTACAGTAACGCATTCAATGAGACAATAAGAATTCCTGCCATACGACCATGTCACCCTGCTGTGGAGAACAACCAAAAAAATGGTTCAAATGGCTCTGAGCACTATGGGACTCAACTGCTGAGGTCATTACTCCCCTAGAACTTAGAACTAGTTAAACCTAACTAACCTAAGGACATCACAAGCATCCATGCCTGAGGCAGGATTCGAACCTGCGACCGTAGCGGTCTTGCGGTTCCAGACTGTAGCGCCTTTAACCGCACGGCCACTTCGGCCGGCGAGAACAAGCAGATTAGTTCATTTTGTAAATAGCGTAGGTCATTCAAATCTGGTCTAGCAGTATATCTTACAATAAAAAACATAAAACGAGGTAGGACTTACCAAAAGAAAGAAGATTTGCAGTCCAGAATCTTCGTCATTCGTTCGGCTGAGGTTGTTTCTCGTTTCGTACAGTAATCCATTCAATGAGACATTAAGAATTCCTGCCGTACGACCATGTCACCCTGCTGTGGAGAACAAGCAGATTAGTTCATTTTGTAAATAGCGTAGGTCGTTCAAATCTGGTCTAGCAGTATATCTTACAATAAAAAACATAAAACGAGGTAGGACTTACCAAAAGAAAGAAGTTTTGCTGTCCAGAATCTTCGTCATTCGTATGGCTGAGGTGGTGTCTCGTTTCGTACAGTAATCCATTCAATGAGCCATTAAGAATTCCTGTCATACGACCAAATCACCCTGCTGTGAAGAACAAACAGATTAGTTCATTTTGTAAATAGCGCAGTTCGTTCAAATCTCGTCTACAGTGTCGTACAATAAGAAGCATAAAACGAGGAAGACTTACCAAAAGAAAGAAGTTTTGCAGTCCAGAATCTTCGTCGCATGAATGGCTGAGGTGGTGTCTCGTTTCGTACAGCAATCCATTCAATGAGACATTAAGCATTCCTGCCATACGACCATGTAACCCTGCTGTGACAAACAAACAGATTAGTTCATTTTTAAATAACGTAGGTAGTTCAAATCAGAACTAGAAGTAACTTACAATAAAAAAAAAAAAGACAAAAAAAAACGAGGAAGGACTTAACAAAAGAAAGAAGTTTTGCAGTCCAGAATCTTCGTCATTCGTTCGGCTGAGGTTGTGTCTCGTTTCGTACAGTAATCCATTCAATGACCCATTAAGAATTCCTGCCATATGACCATGTCACCCTGCTGTGAAGAACAAACAGATTAGTTCATTTTGTTAATAGCGTAGTTCTTTCAAATCTCGTCTGCTGTGTCATACAGTAAGACGCATAAAACGAGGAAGACTTACCAAAAGAAAGAAGTTTTGCAGTCCAGAATCTTCGTCGCATGTATGGTTGAGGTGGAGTCTCGTTTCGTACAGTAACCCATTCAATGAGACATTAAGCATTCCTGCCATACGATCATGCACCCTGCTGTGAAGAACAAATAGATTAATTCATTTTGTAGATAGCGCAGTTCGTTCAAATCAGAACTAGAAGTAAATTACAATTTAAAAAAAAAAAAAAAAAAAAAAAAAAAAACGAGGAAGGACCTACCAAAAGAAAGAAGTTTTGCAGTCCAGAATCTTCGTCATTCGTATGGCTGAGGTGGTGTCTCGTATCGTACAGTAATCCATTCAATGAGACATTAAGCATTCCTGCCATACGACCATGTCACCCTGCTGTGGAGAACAAGCAAATTAGTTCATTTTGTAAATAGCGTAGGTCGTTAAAATACGGTCTAGCAGTATATCTTACAATTAATAACATAAAACGAGGCAGGACTTACGAAAAGAAAGAAGTTTTGCAGTCCAGAATGTTCGTCATTCGTATGGCTGAGAAGGTGTCTCGTTTCGTACAGTAATACATTCAATGAGACATTAAGAATTTCTGCCGTACGACCATGTCACCCTGCTGTGGAGAACAAGCAGATTAGTTCATTTTGTAAATAGCGTAGGTGGTTCAAATCTGGTCTAGCAGTATATCTTACAATAAAAAACATAAAACGAGGTAGGGCTTACCAATAGAAAGAAGTTTTGCAGTCCAGAATCTTCGTCATTCGTATGGCTGAGGTGGTGTCTCGTTTCGTACAATAATCCATTCAATGAGACTTTAAGAATTCTTGCCGTACGACCATGTCACCCTGCTGTGGAGAACAAGCAGATTAGTTCATTTTGTAAATAGCGTACGTCGTTCAAATCTGGTCTAGCAGTATGTCTTACAAAAAAAACATAAAACGAGGCAGGACTTACGAAAAGAAAGAAGTTTTGCAGTCCAGAATTTTCGTCTTTTGTACGGCTGAGGTGGTGTCCCGTGTCGTACAGTAATCCATTCAATGAGACATTAAGCATTCCTGCCATACGACCATGTAACCCTGCTGTGACAAACAAACGGATTAGCTCATTTTTAAATAACGTAGGTAGTTCAAATCAGAACTAAAAGTAACTTACAATAAAAAAAGAAAAAAAAAATACGAGGAAGGACTTACCAAAAGAAAGAAGTTTTGCAGTCCAGAATCTTCGTCGTTTGTATGGCTGAGGTGGTGTCTCGTTTCGTACAGTAATCCATTCAATGAGACATTAAGAATTCCTGCCGTACGACCATGTCACCCTGCTGTGACATACAAACAGATTAGTTCATTTTTAAATAACGTAGGTAGTTCTAATCAGAACTAGAAGTAACTTACAATAAAAAAAAGACAAAATAATACGAGGAAGGACTTACCAAAAGAAAGAAGTTTTGCAGTCCAGAATCTTCGTCATTCGTATGGCTGAGGTGGTGTCTCGTTTCGTACAGTAATCCATTCAATGAGACATTAAGAATTCCTGCCATGCGACCATGTCATCCTGCTGTGAAGAACAAACAGGTTAGTTCATTTTGTAAATAGCGCAGTTCGTTCAAATCTCGTCTACAGTGTCTTACAATAAGAAGCATAAAACGAGGAAGACTTACCAAAAGAAAGAAGTTTTGCAGTCCAGAATCTTCGTCGTTTGTATGGCTGAGGTGGTGTTTCGTTTCGTACAGTAATCCATTCAATGTGACATTAAGAATTCCTGCCGTACGACCATGTCACCCTGCTGTGAAGAACAAACAGATTAGTTCATTTTGTAAATAGCGCAGTTCGTTCAAATCTCGTCTACAGTGTCTTACAATAAGAAGCATAAAACGAGGAGGACTTACCAAAAGAAAGAAGTTTTGCAGTCCAGAATCTTCGTCGTTTGTATGGCTGAGGTGGTGTCTCGTTTCGTACAGTAATCCATTCAATGAGTCATTAAGCATTCCTGCCATACGACTATGTAAGCCTGCTGTGACATACAAACAGATTAGTTCATTTTTAAATAACGTAGGTAGTTCTAATCAGAACTAGAAATAACTTACAATAAAAAAAAAAAATAATACGAGGAAGGACTTACCAAAAGAAAGAAGTTTTGCAGTCCAGAATCTTCGTCATTCCTATGGCTGAGGTGGTGTCTCGTTTCGTACAGTAATCCATTCAATGAGACATTAAGAATTCCTGCCATGCTACCATGTCACCCTGCTGTGAAGAACAAACAGATTAGTTCATTTTGTAAATAGCGCAGTTCGTTCAAATCTCGTCTACAGTGTCTTACAATAAGAAGCATAAAACGAGGAAGACTTACCAAAAGAAAGAAGTTTGGCAGTACAGAATCTTCGTCGTTTGTATGGCTGAGGTGGTTTTTCGTTTCGTACAGTAATCCATTCAATGAGACATTAAGAATTCCTGCCATGCGACCATGTCACCCTGCTGTGAAGAACAAACAGATTAGTTCATTTTGTAAATAGCGCAGTTCGTTCAAATCTCGTCTACAGTGTCTTACAATAAGAAGCATAAAACGAGGAAGACTTACCAAAAGAAAGAAGTTTTGCAGTCCAGAATCTTCGTCGTTTGTATGGCTGAGGTTGTGTTTCGTTTCGTACAGTAATCCATTGAATGAGACATTAAGAATTCCTGCCATACGACCATGTCACCCTGCTGTGAAGAACAAACACATTAGTTCATTTTGTAAATAGCGCAGTTCGTTCAAATCTCGTCTACAGTGTCTTACAATAAGAAGCATAAAACGAGGAAGACTTACCAAAAGAAAGAAGTTTTGCAGTCCAGAATCTTCGTCGTTTGTATGGCTGAGGTGGTGTCTCGTTTCGTACAGTAATCCATTCAATGAGACATTAAGAATTCCTGCCGTACGACCATGTCACCCTGCTGTGAAGAACAAACAGATTAGTTCATTTTGTAAATAGCGCAGTTCGTTCAAATCTCGTCTACAGTGTCTTACAATAAGAAGCATAAAACGAGGAAGACTTACCAAAAGAAAGAAGTTTTGCAGTCCAGAATCTTCGTCGTTTGTATGGCTGAGGTGGTGTCTCGTTTCGTACAGTAATCCATTCAATGAGTCATTAAGCATTCCTGCCATACGACTATGTAACCCTGCTGTGACATACAAACAGATTAGTTCATTTTTAAATAACGTAGGTAGTTCTAATCAGAACTAGAAGTAACTTACAATAAAAAAAAGAAACAAAATAATACGAGGAAGGACTTACCAAAAGAAAGAAGTTTTGCAGTCCAGAATCTTCGTCATTCCTATGGCTGAGGTGGTGTCTCGTTTCGTACAGTAATCCATTCAATGAGACATTAAGAATTCCTGCCATGCGACCATTTCATCCTGCTGTGAAGAACAAACAGGTTAGTTCATTTTGTAAATAGCGCAGTTCGTTCAAATCTCGTCTACAGTGTCTTACAATAAGAAGCATATAACGAGGAAGACTTACCAAAAGAAAGAAGTTTTGCAGTCCAGAATCTTCGTCGTTTGTATGGCTGAGGTGGTGTTTCGTTTCGTACAGTAAT
The DNA here is from genome assembly GCF_021461395.2 of Schistocerca americana. Taxonomy (NCBI): domain Eukaryota; kingdom Metazoa; phylum Arthropoda; class Insecta; order Orthoptera; family Acrididae; genus Schistocerca; species Schistocerca americana. The sequence goes on along the minus strand of NC_060129.1, from coordinate 149,297,373 downwards.
CCATTGAATGAGACATTAAGAATTCCTGCCATACGACCATGTCACCCTGCTGTGAAGAACAAACAGATTAGTTCATTTTGTAAATAGCGCAGTTCGTTCAAATCTCGTCTACAGTGTGTTACAATAAGAAGCATAAAACGAGGAAGACTTACCAAAAGAAAGAAGTTTTGCAGTCCAGAATCTTCGTCGTTTGTATGGCTGAGGTGGTGTTTCGTTTCGTACAGTAATCCATTCAATGAGACATTGAGAATTCCTGCCGTACGACCATGTCACCCTGCTGTGAAGAACAAACAGATTAGTTCATTTTGTAAATAGCGCAGTTCGTTCAAATCTCGTCTACAGTGTCTTACAATAAGAAGCATAAAACGAGGAAGACTTACCAAAAGAAAGAAGTTTTGCAGTCCAGAATCTTCGTCGTTTGTATGGCTGAGGTGGTGTCTCGTTTCGTACAGTAATCCATTCAATGAGTCATTAAGCATTCCTGCCATACGACTATGTAAGCCTGCTGTGACATACAAACAGATTAGTTCATTTTTAAATAACGTAGGTAGTTCTAATCAGAACTAGAAATAACTTACAATAAAAAAAAAAATAATACGAGGAAGGACTTACCAAAAGAAAGAAGTTTTGCAGTCCAGAATCTTCGTCATTCCTATGGCTGAGGTGGTGTCTCGTTTCGTACAGTAATCCATTCAATGAGACATTAAGAATTCCTGCCATGCTACCATGTCACCCTGCTGTGAAGAACAAACAGATTAGTTCATTTTGTAAATAGCGCAGTTCGTTCAAATCTCGTCTACAGTGTCTTACAATAAGAAGCATAAAACGAGGAAGACTTACCAAAAGAAAGAAGTTTTGCAGTACAGAATCTTCGTCGTTTGTATGGCTGAGGTGGTTTTTCGTTTCGTACAGTAATCCATTCAATGAGTCATTAAGCATTCCTGCCATACGACTATGTAACCCTGCTGTGACATACAAACAGATTAGTTCATTTTTAAATAACGTAGGTAGTTCTAATCAGAACTAGAAGTAACTTACAATAAAAAAAAGAAACAAAATAATACGAGGAAGGACTTACCAAAAGAAAGAAGTTTTGCAGTCCAGAATCTTCGTCATTCCTATGGCTGAGGTGGTGTCTCGTTTCGTACAGTAATCCATTCAATGAGACATTAAGAATTCCTGCCATGCGACCATTTCATCCTGCTGTGAAGAACAAACAGGTTAGTTCATTTTGTAAATAGCGCAGTTCGTTCAAATCTCGTCTACAGTGTCTTACAATAAGAAGCATATAACGAGGAAGACTTACCAAAAGAAAGAAGTTTTGCAGTCCAGAATCTTCGTCGTTTGTATGGCTGAGGTGGTGTTTCGTTTCGTACAGTAATCCATTGAATGAGACATTAAGAATTCCTGCCATACGACCATGTCACCCTGCTGTGAAGAACAAACAGATTAGTTCATTTTGTAAATAGCGCAGTTCGTTCAAATCTCGTCTACAGTGTGTTACAATAAGAAGCATAAAACGAGGAAGACTTACCAAAAGAAAGAAGTTTTGCAGTCCAGAATCTTCGTCGTTTGTATGGCTGAGGTGGTGTTTCGTTTCGTACAGTAATCCATTCAATGAGACATTAAGAATTCCTGCCGTACGACCATGTCACCCTGCTGTGAAGAACAAACAGATTAGTTCATTTTGTAAATAGCGCAGTTCGTTCAAATCTCGTCTACAGTGTCTTACAATAAGAAGCATAAAACGAGGAAGACTTACCAAAAGAAAGAAGTTTTGCAGTCCAGAATCTTCGTCGTTTGTATGGCTGAGGTGGTGTCTCGTTTCGTACAGTAATCCATTCAATGAGTCATTAAGCATTCCTGCCATACGACTATGTAAGCCTGCTGTGACATACAAACAGATTAGTTCATTTTTAAATAACGTAGGTAGTTCTAATCAGAACTAGAAATAACTTACAATAAAAAAAAAATAATACGAGGAAGGACTTACCAAAAGAAAGAAGTTTTGCAGTCCAGAATCTTCGTCGTTTGTATGGCTGAGGTGGTGTTTCGTTTCGTACAGTAATCCATTGAATGAGACATTAAGAATTCCTGCCATACGACCATGTCACCCTGCTGTGAAGAACAAACAGATTAGTTCATTTTTGAATAACGTAGGTAGTTCTAATCAGAACTAGAAGTAACTTACAATAAAAAAAAAAAAAGAATAATACGAGGAAGGACTTACCAAAAGAAAGAAGTTTTGCAGTCCAGAATCTTCGTCATTCGTATGGCTGAGGTGGTGTCTCGTATCATACAGTAATCCATTCAATGAGACATTAAGAATTCCTGCCATACGACCATGTCACCCTGCTGTGAAGAACAAGCAGGTTAGTTCATTTTGTAAATAGCGTAGGTCGTTCAAATCTGGTCTAGCAGTATATCTTACAATAAAAAACATAAAACGAGGTAGGACTTACCAAGAGAAAGAAGTTTTGCAGTCCAGAATCTTCGTCATTCGTATGGCTGAGGTGGTGGCTCATTTCGTACAGTAATCCATTCAATGAGACATTAAGAATTCCTGCCATACGACCATGTCCCCCGGCTGTTAAGAACAAACAGAATAGATCAATTTGGAAATAGCGCAGTTCGTCAAATCTCGTCTACAGTGTCTTACAATAAGAAGCATAAAACGAGGAAGACTTACCAAAAGAAAGAAGTTTTGCAGTCCAGAATCTTCGTCGTTTGTATGGCTGAGGTGGTGTCTCGTTTCGTACAGTAATCCATTCAATGAGACATTAAGAATTCCTGCCATACGACCATGTCACCCTGCTGTGGAGAACAAGCAGATCAGTTCATTTTGTATGTAAGGTAGGTGAAGAATGGGCTACCATTCCTCAATAAACCTTCCAGCACCTGATTGAGCGTCTGCCTGCGAGAGTGGAAGCTGTCATCAGGGCTAAGTGTGGGCCCACACCACATTGAAATCCCGCATTACTGATGGAAGGTTCCACGTACTTGTAAGTCATTTTCAGTCAGGTGTCCGGATACTTTTGATCACATAGTGTAAATGTTGTGCAGACGTTTCGCCCCATGGTTATTGCAGCACGTAGATAAAATAGGGCGATTATTTCATGATGACCTACACGGGACAGAAGTTCGATTATCAAACGAAGTTCACTCACCGTAGACGTCGAGTTTCGCTTGCCGAAGGTGTTGCACACCCGTTTCCTCATAAGTGGTTGGAGGCCATCGAGCGTCGGGGCCTCACTCTTTGGAACAGCCACCACAACCCCGTTTAAAACATTATCCCTCGCACAGTAAACTACGTTTTACAATTGTAAGTTTTTTGACTGTACTACGAAGAGGACGTATTCCTACCTGAAAGATCGCTGCTTCTTTCGCCGCCCATTTCTTTACTGCGATCTCGATTTTCTTTCCTGGTTTCCATAGGCCCCTGCCGCGTTTGCTGTAAATACGGGAACTCCTAAGGTTTCTAATAACCTGTGGTTTAGAATTATCGAGAAGAAACTCTACTGCGTTCATCAGGTCACACAAAGAAGATTTCGCTACGACTGTGATCAGCAATTACTGCAGAGGGACGCTTTGCAGTGTGCAGTTAACAATGAGCGTATAGGTGCGCTCTGCACTTATTGCCGAATGGTTCAAATGGCTCTGAGCTCTATGGGAATTGACATCTGTGGTCATCAGTCCCCTAGAACTTAGAACTAGTTAAACCTAACTAACCTGAGGACATCACACACATCCATGCCCGAGGCACGATTCGAACCTGCGACCGTAGCGGTCGCGCGTTTCCGGACGGAGCGCGTAGAACCGCTAGACCACCGCGGCCGGCACTTATTGCCGAGATACGAACTCTGGTGTATCTGTTTTGAAAGATTCCATCTGACCAACACAGATCGGGTATATCTGAATATCCGTTCAGAAACGTTATACGCTTCAGTCGACAACTGCTGAGAAAAAACGGTCACTAAATCAGAATGATCAGAGTAGACAGTCTGGATGGAGATAAAGCAGAATTTGTGTCCCAATAGTTCTCATGATGCGTGATGACTGGGTGTTGTGTGCTGTCCTTCGGTTAGTTAGGTTTAAGCAGTTCTACGTTCTGGGGGACTGATGACCGTAGATGTTAAGACCCATAGTGCTCAGAGCCATTTTGAAGTTCTCATGATGTAATTTACAACTCGGCAGGAAAACCTCAAGTCTCAGAAATGATCACTAAACATAAGACAAGTACCATTTATTATATTATGACAAGAAACTACGTAACTGAAAGAAACCCGCATTATATTTGTGACCTGAAACTTGTAACAGAGGAATCCGAATTTTTAGATTTAAATGCCGTTGAAGTTGAATCTGATGTTACACCGTAAAGAGGGGAGTGTGTGTGTGTTTGTTGGGGAGGGGGTGGGGTGGGGGAGCGCAAAATTTCTATAAACACTTATTAAAATACACAAACACACACACACGTGCGAGAGCGTGTAGGTGTGCGCATGCGCGAGCTTGCGCGCTCATATACACTGTCAAAAATGAACGCATGAAACTTTTACTCAACCCGCTAACAAATAATTTACATTTATTGCACAGAGCTCCAAGACTGACTAAACGCATTCTAGAAAAAACGCCTCACGGAACTATAGCACCAGCTGAGTGGTACTAAACGTACAAGGCAGTCATTGCCATCAACAGAACGTATGCAAGTTTCGAACATTAACTCGACAGACAGTAGATATTGAACATAAAACTGACCAGGAACTTACTACGGAGCAGCGACACTAAAGACACACGCAGCTAGTTTTTTACTATTCCAACCCACTGACAACCAAAAGAAACACCATTTCAGTCATCGCAGCGATTTTGCTTACGGGTGATCAGGAATGAAATGACTGTCGCGGAAGCTGCAGAACACGAGAAACTGCGTGCAGTTAGACCATGTGTGTTTTTAATATATGATGGCATGTCTAATAAACACACAAAAACCTTAACATCCTAGAAGAACACAAACATCATACATTTTTGCAACTACCTACGAGCACAATCGCTATTGATTACGCGACAGTTTCATCTTGCGCTGCAAAAGTTGAGTATCTCTTACCTTTTCGCCGAGAGAATTTTCTGCTGGACGCTGGAAACAGAAAATAAAAGCTTCTGTTATAGAACTCTTTTACAGAATTCTGTAAGCTTTGAATTCGCGTCGTATGTGACTCTCGAAGGCGGCGCAACAAGCCAAGCGTCGCAAACGGACAACTGCTCGTATACAACGCCATTCAAAGAGCAATTCTTCGTCGCGGGAAAACGCTCAGAGAGTAAATAATACGTGGCGGGAAAAACAATCTCGCAGCGAACATGACTGAAATTTGCGCATCAGTCGTGCAGAATTTTGACATCAGCTAAAAATAAAATATGTTAACTGAAGTAATGTATTGTTTTGTAAATAGCACCGCCGATTGCGCTAGCCCTCTGTCAACCTGTATGTTTACAGAAATAATCCTACAAATTTTTTCCAGCCATTGATATGATGCTATTTACACACATCAAAAAAGTTTGCATCACCTCGGTTCCGGCAACCGTACAGAAAGTTGGAATAGAGATCAACATAAACATCATTTCCGCCCTTTTTATTGCTCATTAAAACCACACATTGCGTGTTGTACAATCATTCAGCGAGACCTTCAGTGGTGGTTGTCCAGATTGCTGTACACACCGGTACCCAGAAGCACGTCCTCTTGCACTGATGCATGCCTGTATTCGTTGTGGCAAACAATCCACAAGTTCATCAAGGCACTGTTGGTCCAGATTGTCCCACTCCCCAACGGCGATTCGGCGTAGATCCCTCAGAGTGGTTGGTGGGTCATGTTGTCCATAAACAGCCCTTTTCAACCTATCCCAGGCGTGTTCGGTAGGCTTCATGCCTGGAGAACATGCTGGCCACTCTAGTCGAGCGATGTCGTTATCCTGAAGGAAGTCATTCACAAGATGTGCACGATGGGGGTGTGAATTGTCGTCCATGAAGACGAATGCCTTGCCAATGTGCTGCCGATATGGTTGCACTCTCAGTCGGAGGATGGCATTCATGTATCGTACAGCTGTTATGGCACCTTCCATGACCACCAGTGGTGTATGTCGGCCCCACATAATGCCATCCGAAAACAGCAGGGAACCTCTACCTTGTCCGCAGCTCGTGGTCTCGCGGTAGCGTTCTCGCTTCCCGAGCACGGGGTCCCGGGTTCGATTCCCGGCGGGGTCAGGGATTTTCTCTGCCTCGTGATGACTGGGTGTTGTGTGACGCCCTTAGGTTAGTTCGGTTTTAGTAGTTCTAAGTTCTAGGGGACTGATGACCATAGATGTTTAGTACCATAGTGCTCAGAGATATTTGAGCCATTTGAACCTCTACCTTGCTGCACTCGCTGGACGGTGTGTCTAAGGCGTTCAGCCTGACCGGGTTGCCTCCAAACACGTCTCCGACGATTGTCTGGTTAAAGGCATGTGCGACACTCATCGGTGAAGAGAATGTGATGCCAATCCTGAGTGGTCCATTCGGCATGTTGTTGGGCCCATCTGTACCGCGCTGCATGGTGTCGTGGTTGCAAAGATGGACCTCACCATGGACGTCGAGACTGAAGTTGCACATCATGCAGCCTATTGCGCACACGACGTCCTGTGGCTGCACGATAAGCATTATTCAGCAGCCGGCCGCGGTGGTCGTGCGGTTCTAGCGCTGCAGTCCGGAACCGCGGGACTGCTACGGTCGCAGGTTCGAATCCTGCCTCGGGCATGGACGTGTGTGATATCCTTAGGTTAGTTAGGTTTAAGTAGTTCTAAGTTCTAGGGGACCGATGACCTAAGATGTTAAGTCCCATAGTGGTCAGAGCCATTTGAGCCATTATTCAGCATGGTGGCGTTGCTGTTAGGGTTCCTCCGAGCCATAATCCGTATGTAGCGGTCATCCACTGCAGTAGTAGCCCTTGGGCGGCCTGAGCGAGGCATGTCATCGACAGTTCCTGTCTCTCTGTATTCCTCCATGTCTGAACACATTGCTTTGGTTCATTCCGAGACGCCTGGATACTTTTGTTGAGAGCGCTTCCTGGCACAAAGTAACAATGTGGACGCGATCGAACCGCGGTATTGACCGTCTAGGAGTGGCTGAACTACGGAGAACACGACCCGTGTACCTCCTTCTTGATGGAATGACTGGAACTGATCGGCTGTCGGACCCCCGACGTCTAACAGTCGCTGCTCGTGCGTGGTTGTTTACATCTTTGGGTGGGTTTAGCGACATCTCTGAACAGTCAAAGGGACTGTGTCTGTGATACAATACACACAGTCAACGTCTATCTTCAGGAGTTCTGGGAATCGGAGCTGCAGCCTGAAGTTTTTAGCAGACAGTTTATCATACAGAGAGCTACAAATGCACGCAAAAGAACTATGAATATTACTTATTCTTTGTTTGTTACAGATCAGCGTACTGTAGAAATCAACTTCTGCTAAACCCTTTATTCATTCACACAAAAGCAATATTTACACACGATTCTGAACAATTCATGATTTATTCCTGTTCGGTATGTGGTTTTTAGAAGTAGTCTCACTACAAGAGGTGTTATCAGGAATTTGGAAATGTGTCAAAGACAAAAGAGTACACTCAGCAGTCCGCATCATTTATAACTCACATTTGTTTATCCAGTGGTGCCTCCGTAAGTTTAAATGATAACCTAGTTAATGGCCTACTAAGGGCTTTTCTATAATGCTCAGAGTATGTGCTCTGTTGTAGTTAGCCAACATCAGCATAAACGAGAAATATGCCACCTCTCCGGAAAATTAGCATTATACAAGGTCCGATCAAAAATTTTCCGTTTGAAGGCGTTACTGCAGAGCGAACGCAACGTAGTGCGACTCCGATGCGGGTATATAAGCACGAACAAGTAAGCGAGGAATTGGTGTGACATTCATGTCTTTCTGACATGCGTGTAATAAATGCCGAAACGTGAACTATGACGACGTTATCACCAAATGCGTCCAAATACGAACAACGCGCTGTTATTCTTTTCTTCGCCCGCATCTCGTGGTCGTGCGGTAGCGTTCTCGCTTCCCACGCCCGGGTTCCCGGGTTCGATTCCCGGCGGGGTCAGGGATTTTCTCTGCCTCGTGATGGCTGGGTGTTGTGTGCTGTCCTTAGGTTAGTTAGGTTTAAGTAGTTCTAAGTTCTAGGGGACTGATGACCATAGCTGTTAAGTCCCATAGTGCTCAGAGCCATTCTTTTCTTCGCTGCTGAAGGACAAACGCCGGTAGGAATCCATCAGAGAATGGAGAATGTGTATAGGCCCGCACATGTCTGTCGAAAACTACCGTTGCGCAATGGAGCAACAAGTTTCGCGCCGACATCGCAGGAGATAGTGTACAATTTGTCTTCGACGGCTGTTCTGCAATGCCAGGCAGAGAGAACGGTGTGCAGGCAATTTACAGAAAGAAATATTATCGATCCTCAGAATTTCTTTGCTCGAGGCTCAACCTTACGGGTAACAGTGCAAACGCAGTACCGAAAATTACGAATACTTTTGTCACCGTAAAGGACGCTATAAACGTTCTTTTAGAGAATCGACTACACGCTAGAAATATGCTTCCAGATTATCACGAATGTGTGAGACGAGATGGTCGGAAAAATTTTCTCAACATTTCCCAGAGACTGTGAGGGCTTTAGACACGCAACGAGAATATCTACATATCAGTTGCATCTAGCCATTACAAAGCTGGCGGTCGTCTTGCCTCCACAGACAATAGCCAAGTACTCAGCAGTTTTGGAACTAGCAGTTCGTACGATAGTGGCAACGCCTGTGGTACTCCGAATTACGATTCAATGTTCCTCTGCAAATGCACTGCACCGACTACGCCGTTACGAAATACAGGGTGTACACAAAGTCTGGGGACACGTTCAATTATTTATTGCACAAAAACTAAACATTGTACAGACGTCATACATATTGCATTTTGAAGAGAAACTCTGAAAGTCCAAGTAGACGAACTCCAAGACACAGAAAGCTCGCTCCGCACCTGAACTCGCCATGTTTGCAACTAGCGCTGACTATCAGCAAATTACCAAACTACGAAGTTGCGGTATACATGAAAAAAAAAAACTTTCAAGGTTTCTTTTCAAAATGACATATATATTATGTTGTACAATGTTTGGTTCTTGTGCAATAAATAACTGAAAGTGTTCCCGGACTATATGTACACCCTCTACATGAAATGTATCCACAGTTGTGAATATGCACAACGATCAGCTGTATAATGGAGTGATGGCAGTGAAAATTAGGTCGGGACTGGGTCTCGAACCTGGATTAGCCGCTTATCGCCTTACTATTTGGCTATGCTAGGCATAGTCACACCTAAAGTGAAGCAGGGGATACAACCCGTCGGCTTTGACCAATGACGTCATACATTACTCATAGATAATAATGTCTTCACTTTCAGCTATAGATAAAAAAACAGTTCTGTGTTCCAGATAAGCGCTATCATTGTACATTAAAATAATTGAATGTGATTTTAAAAGAGAGCGCTACATATTGCTCAAAATATTCTTCGTGTGCATTTGTTTAAATAATTGGTTGTTTGCAATTCATTCGGTACTTAATTTCATTCTTAGTGATATTGAGGTGATCTGGGCTATTGGTTTCTTATTTTAGGACAATTTTTAGTATCTCATTTTCGTTTGTAGGTATGGGTTTATCTGTTCCGATGAACCTGGATGATTTGAGAGAGGCTATGGGCGTAGACATGTTGGCCACGATGTGTTTTTTTACAAATGTGTGGTCTCGTTGCCGAGTATGTTGCATGTCGTGAGTGCTTAATTGAAGAACACGTTGCAGAGGGTTCCATTGTAACTTCAGATGGTTTTTCTTCATATAGGGATTCAGGGGAAAGGGGTTATCAGCATCTCGTAGTTAATCACAAGGGGCTTGTAGTTAGTCCACAGGGGCTTGCACAAATAGCAAAAATGGTTCAAATGGCTCTGAGCACTATGGGACTCAACTCCTGAGGTCTTTAGTCCCCTAGAACTTAGAACTAGTTAAACCTAACTAACCTAAGGACATCACAAACATCCATGCCCGAGGCAGGATTCGAACCTGCGACCGTAGCGGTTTTGCGGTTCCAGACTGCAGCGCTTTTAACCGCACGGGCACTTCGGCCGGCACAAATAGCATATGGGGTTATTGGGCAGCTGTGAAATCTCTTGTAGGGAAGGGGAAACGCCGGATTTCCACACTTCAAAGTCACTTAGACAATTATTCATGGAGGCGTAGTATTCCCAAAACATATTGCCCGTTTAAATGTTTTGTTAAACGTCTTGGGCAGAAGAACCGTCCGAAATATGTTAGCTAATTTCACATTTGATGGGGGGTGGGGGTGTGAATGTGTGTGTCTGTGCGTGTATGTATGTGTGTGTGTGTGTGCGTGTGTGTGTGTGTGTGTGTGTGTGTGTGTGTGTGTGTGTGTTTTCGTAATGTTTTGTTTCTTGTGTATGTAGCTATGTGATTTTTGTTGATGTCTTTCTAGGCGAGCTTCGGTTCTTTTAAGAAATTCCCGTGTGGTAAGTTCAGTTTTCCATTTTTTTCTTTTACTGCATTTGACTATTTTGACGTATTTCATTATTGAATTACACCATTACGTATGTTTTTGTGTACTCCAGTACGTAATAGAAAATTCGGAGTTGTTCTTCTTTCGTTTCCCAGCACTAATATCGGTACGATTTTTCCGAATCTGTACTAGCAATATTAAAGGCTAAAACTAAAATTTGTATCCCGTCCTTCGGTTGACCTTTACATTGACACTATCTATTCGAAAAGAACGACATATGTAACATTGATGAGATTTACCTATATATGTCAACTGGAGAGCAGGATAAAAACGTTGTGTATAGCTATATAGCTCAACTAAAGAATGGGATACTATTGTACTGCTGTGATCAAAACTGTAACTTTCAGTCGATACTATTAGCATCGAAGGCGAGAAAAAGAACTACCCCATAGTGCAGTACGGGATACTAATTGTATACGTGTCATCTTATTGCCTCTTCGAGTAGTTCAACTGAGGTACAGGTTGCAAATGTAACGTACGTCCATTTCCACGTTTTCGTTAGCAGTGTACATATATATAGGTCAACGGAAGTATGGGATAAATATATTATGTACGTAGGTAGCTCCCTCTGCCATCGGTAGTACTACTATCTACGTAAGAACAGACTATTAGTGGTAGAGGAGGCGAAAGAAAAAACACGTAAAATTTGTATCCCGTGCTTCAGTTGACCTATATATTTCAACTGAACAACAATGTTAACGAAAAAGAATATGTGACGTGAGGTATTCTATGCTCCCAAAATTTCCATCCATTTTTCCCCCTTCATTTTACACAGAAATAATACGATTCAAACACGCGGTATCCTTAACGTGAAAATATTACTTGTCTTGACATATGTCAAGCATATTTTTTGTCTTTCGTGTTCTTTTGTTTCTGAACACTCTTGTCAGCTGTCACAACTGTGTAATAAACAAACTCTGGCAAATTCTGACATCATTTGTCAAAGCCGACGGGTTGTATCCCGTGCTTCACTAGACCCCAAAATTCCATATGTTGTCAGTCAGGTGTCTACAGCCTATACACGTACAGGGTGTTTCAAAAATGACCGGTATATTTGAAACGGCAATAAAAACTAAACGAGCAGCGATAGAAATACACCGTTTGTTGCAATATGCTTGGGACAACAGTACATTTTCAGGCGGACAAACTTTCGAAATTACAGTAGTTACAATTTTCAACAACAGATGGTGCTGCAAGTGATGTGAAAGATATAGAAGACAACGCAGTCTGTGGGTGCGCCATTCTGTACGTCGTCTTTCTGCTGTAAGCGTGTGCTGTTCACAGCGTGCAAGTGTGCTGTAGACAGCATGGTTTATTCCTTAGAACAGAGGATTTTTCTGGTGTTGGAATTCCACTGCCTAGAACACAGTGTTGTTGCAAGAAGACGAAGTTTTCAACACAGGTTTAATGTAACCAAAGGACCGAAAAGCGATACAATAAAGGATCTGTTTGAAAAATTTCAACGGACTGGGAATGTGACGGATGAACGTGCTGGAAAGGTAGGGCGACCGCGTACGGCAACCACAGAGGGCAACGCGCAGCTAGTGCAGCAGGTGATCCAACAGCGGCCTCGGGCTTCCGTTCGCCGTGTTGCAGCTGCGGTCCAAATGACGCCAACGTCCACATATCGTCTCGTGCGCCAGAGTTTACACCTCTATCCGTACAAAATTCAAACGCGGCAACCCCTCAGCGCCGTTACCATTGCTGCACGAGAGACATTCGCTAACGATATAGTGCACAGGATTGATGACGGTGATATGCATGTGGGCAGCATTTGGTTTACTGACGAAGCTTATTTTTACCTGGACGGCCTCGTCAATAAACAGAACTGGTGCATATGGGGAACCGAAAAGCCCCATGTTGCAGTCCCATCGTCCCTGCATCCTCAAAAAGTACTGGTCTGGGCCGCCATTTCTTCCAAAGGAATCATTGGCCCATTTTTCAGATCCGAAACGATTACTGCATCACGCTATCTGGACATTCTTCGTGAATTTGTGGCGGTACAAACTGCCTTAGACGACACTGCGAACACCTCGTGGTTTATGCAAGATGGTGCCCGGCCACATCGCACGGCCGACGTCTTTAATTTCCTGAATGAATCTTTCGATGATCGTGTGATTGCTTTGGGCTATCCGAAACATACAGGAGGCGGCGTGGATTGGCCTCCCTGTTCGCCAGACATGAACCACTGTGACTTCTTTCTGTGGGGACACTTGAAAGACCAGATGTACCGCCAGAATCCAGAAACAATTGAACAGCTGAAGCAGTACATCGCATCTGCATGTGAAGCCATTCCGCCAGACACGTTGTCAAAGGTTTCGGGTAATTTCATTCAGAGACTACGCCATATTATTGCTACGCATGATGGATATGTGGAAAATATCGTACTATAGAGTTTCCCAGACCGCAGCGCCATCTGTTGTTGAAAATTGTAACTACTGTAATTTCGAAATTTTGTCTGCCTGAAAATGTACTGTTGTCCCAAGCATATTGCAACAAACGGTGTATTTCTATCGCTGCTCGTTTAGTTTTTATTGCCGTTTCAAATATACCGGTCATTTTTGAAACACCCTGTACATCCATTGTGTATATTTCCACACAGGGGAGACATTTCACTTGAAAGTCGCTTGCCCAGTATAGAACGGTTAATACGATCGTGCAATGCCTGTGTATTCAGAATGGATGGAGAGTCATCAGCAGATGCACTAGTAACTTTGGCTGTACCATGGGAAGTGTGTTGGGACCGTTGCTGTTCACGTCGTATATTAATGACCTTGCAGGCAATATTAATAGGAACACGAGGCTTTTTGCATATGATGCAGATATCTATAATGAAGTACTATCTGAAAGAAGCTGCATAAATATTCAGTCAAATCTTGAAAATTCTGAACATTTTAAACAAGTTGCCAATCTCTGCACCACGTTGAAATCTTAAGCTCTGACTTAATGTTCATGCAGCTTCTTTCAGATAGTACACTACTGGCCATTAAAATTGCTATACCACGAAGATGACGTGCTACAGTCGCGAAATTTAAGATGCTGTGATATGCAAACGATTAGCTTTTCAGGGCATTCACACAAGGTTGGCACCGATGGCGACACCTACAACGTGCTGACATGAGGAAAGTTTCCAACCCATTTCTAATACACAAGCAGCAGTTGACCGGCGTTGACTGGTGAAATGTTGTTGTGATGCCTCGTGTAAGGAGGAGAAATGCGTACCATCACGTTTCCGACTTTGATAAAGGTCGGATTGCAGCCTATCGCGATTGCGGTTTATCGTATCGCGACATTGCTGCTCGCGTTGAACGAGATTCAATGACTGTTAGCAGAATATGGAATCGCTGAGTTCAGGAGGGTAATACGGAACGCCGTGCTGAATTCCTCGTATCACAAGCAGTCGAGATGACAGGCATCTTATCCGCATGGCTATACCGGATCGCGCAACCACGTCTCGATCCCTGATTCAACAGATGGGGATGTTTGCAAGACAACAACCATCTGCACGAACAATTCGTCGACGTTTGCACCAGCATAGACTATCAGCTCACCCTTGACGCTGCATCACTGACAAGAGCGCCTGCAATGGTATACTCGACGATGAACCTGAGTGCACGAATGGCAAAACGCCATTTTTTTTTGTGAGTCCAGGTTCTGTTTACAGCATCACGATGGTCACATCCGTGTTTGGCGACATCGCGGTGAACGCACATTGGAAGCGTGTATTCGTCATCGCCATACTGGCGTATCACCCGGCGTGACAGTATGGGGTGCCATTGGTTACACATCTCGGTCACCCCTTGTTCGCATTGACGGCACTTTGAACAGTGGACGTTACATTTCAGATGTGTTACGACCCATGGCTCTGCCCTTCATTCTATCTCTGCGAAACCCTACATTTCAGCAGGATAATGCACGACCGCATGTTGCAGGTCATGTACGGGCCTTTCCGGATACAGAAAATGTTCGACTGCTGCCCTGGCCAGCACATTCTCCAGATCTCTCATCAACTTGAAAACATCTGGTTAATGTGGCCGAGCAACTGGCTCGCCACAATACGCGTCACTACTCTTGATGAACTGTGGTATCGTGTTGAAGGTGCATGGGCAGCTGTACCTGTACACGCCATCCAAGTTGTGTTTGACTCAATGCCCAGGCGTATCAAGGCCGTTATTACGGCCAGAGGTGGTTGTTCTGGGTACTGATTTCTCAGGATCTATGCACTCAAATTGCGTGAAAATGTAATCACATGTCAGTTCTAGTATAAGATATTTGTCCAATGAATACCCGTTTATCATCTGCATTTCTTCTTGGTGTACCAATTTTAATGGCCAGTAGTGTACTTCATTATAGACAACTGCATCATCTGTAAAAGGCCTCGGGCTACTATTAATACCCTCTGCAAGGTCATTACTGTACAAGATAAGCAGCAAGGGTCCCAAAACACTTCCGTGGGGTACACCCGAAGTTACTTCTGCATATGATCTTCACAAAACAAAAAATAACGTAGTATCTTGTGGCTATAATATCAATAAGTCATTGTTGGAAACAATGGCCAACTCATGTGAATATCTGTGTGTAACACTTTAAGGAACATGAAATGGAATGATCACATAGGCTCCGTCGTGTGTTAAGTAGATGGTAGACTTCGGTTTACTGGTAGAATACTGGGGAAGTGCAACCAGTCTACAAAGGAGATTGTTTAAAAATCACTCGTGCTACCCGCTTGCGAATATTGCTCAAGTGTGTGGGACCTGTACCAAATAGGACTAACAGGGGATATTGAACACATACAGAGAAGGGCAGCACGCAAGGTTACAGATTTGTTTGACTCGTGGGAGAGTGTCACAGGGATACTGAAGGAACTAAACTGGAAGACTCTTGAAGATAGACAACAAAGTTTCAAGAACCGGCTTTAAATGATGACTCTAGGAATATATTACAGTTCTCTACGTATCGCTCACAGAGAGATCGTGAGGATAAGATTAGAATAACTAATGCAAGCACAGAGGCATTCAAACAATCATTCTTCCCACACTCCATGTGTGATACTCCATAGGTGAATGGAACACGAAGAAATCCTGATAACTGGTTCAATGTGACGTACCCTCTGTCATGCACCTCTCGGTGGTTTGCAGAGTATAGATGTAGATTTAGATGTAGAAATCCGAGAAGATTATCACTAAATTAAAGAGTTATATTGTTACGAAAGTGCATTCTTATGTTTAAAATATTAATCAAAACAGAATTTCACTAGTTTACTGTTTTTTTATTAAGAAATGATACCTGTTCCTCGAAACTATCGCGACCTTCTCTCCCCTGTAACCCGGATCCTTGGCGCGGCTTTGAATGTAATGTAGATGGGGACAAACCAAGAAGATCAGATCGCGATTTTGTAAGATCCACTAATCCTGATACCTCTCCCAATCTTGCTGTCTTCAGAGATCCTATTACCTATTCGTACCCGAGCTTTCTGATTCAGGTACATATTTGCGATCAGTCTTCTCTCCTTCCACTTTTACTCCCTTCTTTTTCAAGATATCTAACAGCTTATCCCACTACACTCTATCAAAGGCCTGTTCGAAGTCTATGAAGACAGCACACACTTCTTTGCCCTTTTCTATGTCTCTTTTGCCGATGGTTCCATCGACCGTGATGATAAAACCAGCAGAAATCGCGACAAAATCTTTTTCCCCATCGATCTCCTTTCCACTGGAAATTTCGGTTAAAGCAGGCACAATAGATTTTGTAGAGTGTAATATTTGCTGTAAGCTTGTACTTACAGGTTTTTCCTGTCCTGTATAAGTTCCTAGCTATTATGACTTAAAAATGCGCATGAGTTAGCAAAAAATTAAAAAAAAACATATTTTGCATGAAGAGGTTTGACTTGTGGTGAGCACTTCGTTCCCGGGCAGTTTTGAGGAAAATTAACTAATAACAATTCTTGCAGGACAGCATAAAATTCGTTGTAAGACATATAAGTTGACAGAGGTAATTAATCCTGTCACCTTATACCACTAACAGATTAATATACTGACCCCGTGAAAATATGGGGCCACAGGCCAGGAGAAAGAAGAGTAAATAACTTAAATTTGAATACCATCATAGTTGATATTTTACGGTTTCCAACCGGGGACATTCCAAAACATGTTTAACTGTTTTTTTTGTTTTTTTTCATAATGCGGGGCCACAGTCACAATATATTTCTTTTAAGCCAGTGCCGCCATTAGACTGTTGTTTATTTCCAAGATGGTATACTCAAGGTTACTAAATAATAAGGTTGGGCAGTAAGCGCTCTGCTCTGCCATTGGCTGGCCTAGTGACGTCAGCGTGGAAGCAAGCGCTCACAAGCAGACGACACGGCATGCGCGTTTACGTCAAGTTTTTGGCGGAAGATTTTGTTTATACCAGAAATGAGATGTCTAAACTGCTTTTCTGCTGCTAAAATATTACAGTTAAAACTGATGAGTTATATTCTTTCGCAGCTTAGGCCTCACACATCGGTAAAATGTCAGATCACAACCACACTGACACACACTTGAAATTCGAAACCTCGGCTCAAATAAATCAGAAACTATTCATTTAATCGCATTGAAATGAATTTACTTAAGAGCTCGAAGTTGCACACACTTGTTTGTAAGAACAGCATTCCTTCCTTCTAAAGCCGCTATAGTATTCATCAAAGTAACTTTATCTGTGTCTGAAAAAAAAACTGTCATCTGTACATGTGCTCTTATTATGATGTTTCTTATTTGGTGACAGCTTTTCCAGAGTTTCCAGAGATTTCTTGTGTAGTTCTCGTTTCTTATACCGTTTGGTTCTGTCTTCTGTTGCGGGTGACACATTGACAGTCGCACTACTGCACGGCAAATTGCACGAAGGAACTGCATCTGGCTTGAGCATTCTTTTTCGGGGCAAATTAAGCAATTCAGACTGAAAATCCCTTAAGTAATCTGTTTCTGCGAAATGGCGAGAACATATTCTTGCATGCGCAACATTTACACTGTCTTTCCTACAAAATTTCGACAACCATAGTTTTTGTAATGTTTCATTACGCGGGAAACTGTGATACATTACGTCAGTTCCCTTTGTGCTCCAGTTGTAGGAAAAACTGCCCGTTACAGCACAGCCTGGCATTGTAAAAATTAATTTTCTCACTCACTTGTAGATTCTCCAATAAGAATTTCACAGGACGAACCATAAACTATAGAGCTGGCGAACACAATGTTGATTCCGCTGTCCACTGTCGCTAACTATTTCAGTTCCGAATCAAATAACAATTACAGCAAAAACCGTTAACACTCCCGAATTCCGAATGTTTCCGCTGTTGACCGAGTACCTCAGAAGAAAGACACAAAACAACACAAGAAAAACAATCACACACAATTCGAACTGTGTACTGTTTGGCACAGTTGCTTCCACCGTGACGTCATGCGCACAACTGAGAAAATGCGTTGCTTTCTGCGCATAGCTTTCTGCGCCCCCCTGGGTATACTCAGTGATGAAACAAAGCTGTAGGCTTTACCAGAAATATCGACCCTTAGACAACGTGTAATAGTGGGATAATTTTTTTTCAAGCATATTCCTACCACGTGTGTTTATGTGCCACGCCCACTTTTCTGTCATCCACTTTTCTGCATATATTTTAGATCTTCATATACCCTACATTGCACGTTAGGGTTGGTTTTATTTTTTTTTTACTCTCGAGTGTGTTGGCTATCCTTGGAATGCAACGGTCGGTACTCTTTTGTTTCTGCTGTTTGTAAACAACACACTTTCAAACTCGCGGTTAGTTTTGTTCAAGTGTGATTGCGAGTAGTTGTTATAGAAAACTTGCAGGTAGACTATGGGCAGGCAATTAGGAGAAATGAAGATCATTGTGTGTGATATCTTATGGGACTTAACCGCTAAGATCATCAGTTCCTAAGCTTAGACACTACTTAACCTAAATTATCCTAAGGACAAACACACACACCCATGCCCGAGGGAGGACTCGAAGCTCTGCTGGGACCAGCCACACAGTCCATGACTGCAGCTCCCCAGACCGCTCGGCTAATACCGCGCGGCGGAGAAATAAAGAAAATCTGGAGGCAATGAAGAGAAATGTTTGGGCCATATTTATCGATAAGTCCTCTACCGATAATAAGCCAAGTCATGGATTGTGTCCATCAGAAGAAAATTTGTGGTGCAAATACAATAGGGCTCAGGCAACTGGAGAATCTTATTCTCACCAGCATTCTCTTCCTGCTGCTGTTATTACAGCAATTAAACCTGTTTTCAGAGACTTGGCTCATCCTGACCTTCTAAAGAAATGTCTGCATGGGCAGACACAGAACCCCCAAATGAATGTTTCAACAGCATAACTTGGAACCGCCTTCTTATAACTGTATTTGTAGGCATGCATACAATGAAACTAGGAGTTCATGATGCTGTTATTACATTCAATTGTGGTAATATTGGAAAGTGTTGGGTACTGAAAAAGCTGGGAATTAATCCTGGTGAAAATATGATCACTGGTCTGCAACATTGTGATAAAATGAGGATAGCCTATGCAGACAGGTCTGCATCTGCTATGGCCAAGAAAGCAAGTCAAACATCCAGGAAGGTGAAAAAGAAGCTGGAAGACCCGCTAGAGGCCAAAGAAGGGCCAGCATATGCAGCAGAACAGTTTAATTAACTGTATATAACAAATTTCAAAAGTTTTTTCTTTAAAGTCAATTTCTCGCAAACTAAAATTTTCAGTACATATGCCCCATTATATCAGAAACTATCATAGATAAATGAATGAAATTTTCAGAAACTCTGCATAACATAAAAAGCCACCTCTGGTACTACATTCATTAATATTCCCCCATTAGGAAGTCACAAAAAAATATTTTCTGAAAAAAAAACCTAATATTTTTTGTTAATAAATTTAAAAAAGTATTTCTTAAAAACTATAAAATGGATAAAGTAGATTTTAGTACAATTGAGTCTATTAGCATCATGTAACTTACAATAAAAATATTACAGCCCTGCATTAAATAGTTTTTTTCAGAAATGTGTCAAATACTGGCCTAAATTAACATGGTTAGATAGGCAGGGACCCTTAAGCAGAAAAACAATTTCGAAAGGCATTTCGTTCCATGAACTAGGCAGCTATGATTTAAATGGCAAATAAGCGTTCTGTCGAAAATAGAGGATAAATTCTCGCTTCCGTTTCCACCTGTCGGCTTCCACAAATGACGTCATACCCAAGTCAAAGTCGCTACTTAAAACGTTAACTCCCCATCGCTCCCCCGTCATATTTAGTGGTGAGATGGCCCAGTGGATAGGATAGCCCGTCAAAAACTGAACACAGACCAAGCATGAAAACAGGAGGAGGGTGTACTGAACTGTGGAAAAAAAAGCAAAATAGATACAGTGAACGGCAGTAGAACAAGAAGTGCAATAGAGGGCAGCCTGAAACATTAACGGTGCCGTAGGTAGTGGTCGTGGTGTATGACTGTATGGTGCGAAAAGTGGCAGTTGACCCTGAATAACGAAAAGTGTGACGTCATCCACATGAGTGGTAAAAGGAAACCGTTAAACTTCGGTTACACGATAGATCAGTCAAATACAAGGGCCGTAACAACTAAACACCTAGGAATTACAATTACAAACAACTTAAAATTGGAAGGAACACACACAAAATGTTGTGGGCAAGGCTAACCGAAGACTGCGTTTTATTGGCAGGACACAAAATGTAACAGGTTTGCTAAAGAGATTGCCTACACTACGCTTGTCCGCCGTCTTTTAGAATACTGTTGCGCGGTGTGGGATAGAATTGACGGAGTACAGGTAAATCTTAAAAGAACTAGGGACTCACGCCAACTGAAAATTACGTTATAAAGGAACGTGGAGTCAACAACTAGAGCGTACCGACTTGAAAATTCTAAAAGAGTGTATAGCAGGATTATGCAATCGTTTGTTATGCGATTTTTGTTTTGGTGTTGCTTCTGGTACTACTATTGTTGCTGTAGCTGTCCATTCTTTCAGTATTGCCACGTATAGTGTCACTCGATTTGTTGATTCCACGTTCTATTATTTTTCATGATTTTTATTGGCTGTTCATTATTTCGTCAAGGGTTTAATTTTCTCGTTTCACTTGCTATGCTACTGGAAGAACGAAAAACATAACTAACGTCGGAATCGACAACTAGACTTCACCTACTGTATATAGACACAAAAAAATAAAAAAATATTCCTAAAAAAATAACAACGAACACTTAATGAAAAACCACGAAAAAAACGAACCATGGGATTGAAAACTAGAAATAACCTATATAAGTGTCCTGTCAGGCAATCGTGGCGCACACTGAAAAAAACGCCAAATATTTGTGAGAAGCAAGATTATGCATATAAATGCGGATCGTCTCACACGCAGCAATTTCAGCCATATTCGGAAAAAAATAGCGATATACATTTACCAGAACTACGATTATAAATACGATTGCTACTTGAGTCGTACGCAGCAACTTAAGCTGTGCACTAAGTTTCCTGCCTAACCACAACCTGGGAAATCGCCATGTATTTGTAATAAACAGCGTAGTTTACGTCAGACACTATGACAACCACAGATAAAATTTAATAACAACCCACTTACACATCGTAAACTCATGGCGTCCTGCACTCTGGATGTCATTGGTCAAAGCTGACAGGTAGAAACGGACACTAGATTTGATTCGAAATAGAACTTAATGCCCGAAATTCATTTAAAATACGTTAGAAAGTACTTAAAATACGTTACTTCTTACGATATCGCCATGGAAATTGTTGTTTTCACGGCAGCACGGCGATGTACTGAACATGTCACGTTGTCCACACGAGTGAATACAGCAAGCACTTCGCATGGGGATCTTCGTAGCACCATGTACAATTTGTAGTAATTCCGAGCTTACTCTGATTACAAGATGTATTAACTTAACGGTTCTCCGACACAAACTGCTTTGGAGACGAACCGTACTAAAAAGTCCGGACGCCCTTTTCGCAAAACTAAATTACCTCGAATATAACTGCTGTGTCGAAGACCGTATTCACTCAACATACGTGACGTGAGAATTAATGTTACGCGCCCGCGGAATCGTGCAGCGATTTAACGCCTGTGTTTTGGCTGCCAAGGATTGGCGGAAAACAGAAGCTGGTTCAAGACTCACCAGAGACGGCTATCCTTGCCCGTGCCGCTACAGCATTTCACGGTTTTTTAAGGTTTTGCTGAACGCGGACAGGACCATTCGTGTTGCTCGCCATTCGACTCGTCTCAGACTGTTGCTAAGACACGACACCGGACGTCAAAGAGACTCCTGTATTGTTGAAAACAGCGTCATGTCGCGATCGCTGTTGTTTACGCCAAGAGGTTATGAGGACAATTACCGCCGTATGATTACAGGAGGCGTATATGGGCTGTGCTGTCCGGGGCAATTTCGCCGCAAACAGTGCCCACACAGCCTTACTTCCTGCCTCTTCTAATACTTTCGGAGCATCACAGAAGTCCTCCAGCGAAACATGCAAGACGGCAGTCCTGAAAGAAAGGACGCTGCGGAGACACGGCACAGCTCCAGGCTGAAGACAAGCAAAGCCTCCGCAAATTTCTTTCTTCCAGGAGTGCCGCTCTTGCACGTTTCGCTGGAGGACTTCCGTGGAGTTTGGAAGGTAAGAGACGAGGTACTGGCGGAAGTAAGGCTGTCAAGACTGATCGTGAGTCCTCCTTGGGTAGCTCAGATGGTAGAGCACTTGCCTGCAAACGGCAAAGGTCCCGAGTTCGATTCTCGGTCCGGCACGCAGTTTTAATCTGCCAGGAATTTCACATCAACGCATGCTTCGTAGGAGAGTGAAAATTTCATTCTGGAAATTAATTAATTTATTTTTATTTTATTTTACGTGTCTAGTTGATTAGGACCAAATTTACGAGCAAATCTCAATGGGCAAGGAACGAGACAGTACATAAAATTAACAACAGAAACGTTGACAACAGATAACATCTGCGCGAACCGTATGCAAATTACAAGCTGATGGGCAAAAAGTAGCATAATCAACAATATAACACACGAATTTTCTTTCTATTGTCCAGGAACTCCCCGACACACTAGAAGGAGTGAGCTGTTTACTTTGTGGCAGCTTACTGAAGATGGATGCACCGGAGTACTTTAAAATTAGATGGCTCTGAGCACTATGGTACTTAACATCTATAGTCATCAGTCCCCTAGAAGTTAGAACTACTTAAATCTAACTAACCTAAGGACATCACACAACACCCAGTCATCACGAGGCAGAGAAAATCCCTGACCCCGCCGGGAATCGAACCCGGGAACCCGGGCACCGGAGTACTGCATGCCTTTCTGCGCAGGAGTAAAGGAGGTGCAGGCCAATTGCAGACTGGATTTCTGCCTGGTATTAACCGAGCGGAAAGCTGCTATTTCTCAGGAACAGGCTCATGTTGTTAACAGCGAACGTGTGCCACATTTTGCTCGAACTTCCCATTTCTGAGCCAAAAATAGCCTTGGAGAACGGGAAGAGTTCCCCCACAGAAAGTGATATTATATGCCATAAATGAATGAAAATAAACAAAGTAGACTAATTTCCACGTTCGACTACCACTTATTGTAGATACTGTTCTAATAGTAAATACAGCAGCATCACACACTACTGGCCATTACAATTGCTACACCAAGAGGAAATGCAGACGATATACGGGTATTCATTGGACAAATATATTATAATAGAACTGACATGTGATTACATAATGAGATTTTCACTATGCAGCGGAGTGTGCGCTGATATGAAACTTCCTGGCTGTGGCTAAGCCATGTCTCCGCAGTATCCTTTCTTTCAGGAGTGCTAGTTCTGCAAGGTTCGCAGGAGAGCTTCTGTAAAGTTTGGAAGGTAGGAGACGAGATACTGCCAGAAGTAAAGCTGTGAGTACCGGCCGTGAGTCGTGCTTCGGTAGCTCAGATGGCAGAGCACTTGCCCACGAAAGGCAAAGGTCCCGAGTTCGAGTCTCGGTCGGGCACACAGTTTTAAGCTGCCAGGAAGTTTCATGTGATTACATTTTCACGCAATTTGGGTGCACAGATACTGAGAAATCAGTATCCAGAACAACCACCTCTGGCCGCAATAACGGCCTTGATACGCCTGGACATTGAGTCAAACAGAGATTGGATGGCGTGTACAGGTACAACTGCCCATGCAGCTTCAACACGATACCACAGTACATCAAGAGCAGTGACTGGCGCATTGTGACGAGCCAGTTGCTCGGCCACCATTGACCAGACGTTTTCAATTGGTGAGAGATCTTCAGAATGTGCTGACCAGGGCAGCAGTCGTACATTTTCTGTATCCAGAAAGGCCGGTACAGGACCTGCAACATGCGGTCGGGCATTATCCTGCTCAAATGTAGGGTTTCGCAGGGATCGAATGAAGGGTAGAGCAATGGGTCGTAACACATCTGAAATGTAACGTCCACTGTTCAAAGTGCTGTCAAAGCGAACAAGAGGTGACTGAGACGCGTAACCAATGGCGACCCATACCATCACGCCAGGTGATACACCAGTATGGCGATGACGAATACACGCTCCCCATGTGCGTTCACCGCGATGTCGCCAAACACGGATGCGACCATCACGACCCTGTAAACAGAACCTGGATTCACCCGAATCACTCAGGGATCGAGACGTGATTGCACGATCCTTTGCAGCCGTGCGGATAAGATGCCTGTCATCTCGACTGCTAGTGATACGAGGCCGTGGATCCAGCACAGCGTTCCGTATTACACTCCTGAACCCACCGATTCTATTCTGCTAACAGTCATTGGATCTCTACCAACGGGAGCAGCAATGTCGCGATACGATAAACCGCAATCGCGATAGGCTACAATCCGACCTTTATCAAAGTCGGAAACGTGATGGTACGCATTTCTCCTCCTTACACGAGGCATCACAATAACGTTTCACCAAGCAACGCCGGTCAAGTGCTGTTTGTGTATGAGAAATCGGTTGGAGACTTTCCTCATGTCAGCACGTTGTAGGTGTCGCCACCGGCGCCGACCTTGTGTGAATGCTCTGAACAGCTAATCATTTGCTTATCACAGCATCTTCTTCCTGTCGGTTGAATTTCGCGTCTGTAGCACCTCATCTTCGTGGTGTAGCAATTTTAATGGCCGGTAGTGTATTTATTCAATCTGTATATTGAGCAAGCAGTAAAGGAAACAAAACAAAAATTCCGAGTAGGATTTAAAATCCATTGACAAGAAATAAAAACTTTGAGGTTCACCGATGACATTGTAATTCTATCAGAGACAGCAATGGACCTGGAAGAGCAGTTGAACGGAATGGACAGTGCCCTGAAAGGAGAATATAAGATGAACATCAACAAAAGCAAAACGAGGATAATGGAATGTAGTCAAATTAAATCGGGTGATGTTGAGGGAATTAGATTAGGAAATGAGACACTTAAAGTAGTAAAGGAGTTTTGCTATTTGGGGACCAAATTAACTCACGATGGTCGAAGTAGAGAGGATATAAAATGTAGATTGGCAATGGCAAGGAAAGCGTTTGTGAAGAAGAGAAATTTGTTAACATCGAGTATACACTCCTGGAAATGGAAAAAAGAACACATTGACACCGGTGTGTCAGACCCACCATACTTGCTCCGGACACTGCGAGAGGGCTGTACAAGCAATGATCACACGCACGGCACAGCGGACACACCAGGAACCGCGGTGTTGGCCGTCGAATGGCGCTAGTTGCGCAGCATTTGTGCACCGCAGCCGTCAGTGTCAGCCAGTTTGCCGTGGCATACGGAGCTCCATCGCAGTCTTTAACACTGGTAGCATGCCGCGACAGCGTGGACGTGAACCGTATGTGCAGTTGACGGACTTTGAGCGAGGGCGTATAGTGGGCATGCGGGAGGCCGGGTGGACGTACCGCCGAATTGCTCAACACGTGGGGCGTGAGGTCTCCACAGTACATCGATGTTGTCGCCAGTGGTCGGCGGAAGGTGCACGTGCCCTTCGACCTGGGACCGGACCACAGCGACGCACGGATGCACGCCAAGACCGTAGGATCCTACGCAGTGCCGTAGGGGACCGCACCGCCACTACCCAGCAAATTAGGGACATTGTTGCTCCTGGGGTATCGGCGAGGACCATTCGCAACCGTCTCCATGAAGCTGGGCTACGGTCCCGCACACCGTTAGGCCGTCTTCCGCTCACACCCCAACATCGTGCAGCCCGCCTCCAGTGGTGTCGCGACAGGCGTGAATGGAGGGACGAATGGAGACGTGTCGTCTTCAGCGATGAGAGTCGCTTCTGCCTTGGTGCCAATGATGGTCGTATGCGTGTTTGGCGCCGTGCAGGTGAGCGCCACAATCAGGACTGCATACGACCGAGGCACACAGGGCCAACACCCGGCATCATTGTGTGGGGAGCGATCTCCTACACTGGCCGTACACCACTGGTGATCTTCGAGGGGACACTGAATAGTGCAAGGTACATCCAAACCGTCATCGAACCCATCGTTCTACCATTCCTAGACCGGCAAGGGAACTTGCTGTTCCAACAGGACAATGCACGTCCGCATGTATCCCGTGCCACCCAACGTGCTCTAGAAGGTGTAAATGAACTACCCTGGCCAGCAAGATCTCCGGATCTGTCCCCCATTGAGCATGTTTGGGACTGGATGAAGCGTCGTCTCACGCGGTCTGCACGTCCAGCACGAACGCTGGTCCAACTGAGGCGCCAGGTGGAAATGGCATGGCAAGCCGTTCCACAGGACTACATCCAGCATCTCTACGATCGTCTCCATGGGAGAATAGCAGCCTGCATTGCTGCGAAAGGTGGATATACACTGTACTAGTGCCGACATTGTGCATGCTCTGTTGCCTGTGTCTATGTGCCTGTGGTTCTGTCAGTGTGATCATGTGATGTATCTGACCCCAGGAATGTGTCAATAAAGTTTCCCCTTCCTGGGACAATGAATTCACGGTGTTCTTATTTCAATTTCCAGGAGTGTAGATTTAAGTATCAGGAAGTCGTTTGTGAAGGTATTTGTATGGAGTGTAGCCATGTATGGAAGTGAAACGTGGACGATAAATAGTTTAGACAAGAAGAGAATAGAAGCTTTCGAAATGTGGTGCTACAGAAGAATGCTGAAGGTTAGATGGGTAGATCATATAACTAATGAGGTGGTACTGAATAGAATTAGGGAGAAGAGAAATTTGTGGCAGAGGCCGACTAAAAGAAGGGATCGGTTGGTAGGATATGTTCTGAGACATCAAGGGATCACCAGTTTAGCATTGGAGGCAGCGTGAATGGTAAAAATCGTAGAGGGAGACAAAGAGATGAATACACTAAGCAGATCCTGAAGGATGTAGGTTGCAGTAAGTACTGGGAGATGAAGAAGCTTGCACAGGATAGATTAGCATGGAGAGCTGCATCAAACCAGTCTCTGGACTGAAGACCACAACAACAAAAGTATGTTTTTGAACATGGACTTTCCATGACAACTTAGCTCTTAGAAATTTGGAGTGTTTAGATTCACTTATCATATGTCCATTCTGTGTAATCAGGACGACAGTTTTAGTTGAACTGTGTGATAGAAACTGAAAAATTTGAGTTTTATTGTGATTTAGCATCATATTTGTTTCTACACACTATGGACTTAAGTCTTGAACTGCACCATTTGATACTTTGTCTATGTTGCACTCAACATCCTTCTCTATGAAGTTAGTGTCATCAGTAAACAGGAATATCTCAGAAGCACCGGTCACAATTAAGGTATGTCTCCCAGTCAGAGTCAATGTCATAACTGTTCTTATTACTGCGGACACATCATCTTTCGCTGTATGTTCTTAAGATGAGTGGAACCAGTTGTGTGTTACTCATGTTATTCCATAATGGCCCAACTTCTGTAATTACATTTTGTGACCATCACAATCAAACACCTTGTTGTTGTTGTTGTTGTTGTTGTGGTCTTCAGTTCTGAGACTGGTTTGATGCAGCTCTCCATGCTACTCTATCCTGTGCAAGCTTCTTCATCTCTCAGTACCTACTGCAACCTACATCCTTCTGAATCTGCTTAGTGTATTCATCTCTTGGTCTCCCTCTACGATTTTTACCCTCCACGCTGCCCTCCAATGCTAAATTTGTGATCCCTTGATGCCTCAAAACATGTCCTACCAACCGATCCCTTCTTCTAGCCAAGTTGTGCCACAAACTTCTCTTCTCCCCAATCCTATTCAATACATCCTCATTAGTTACGTGATCTACCCACCTTATCTTCAGCATTCTTCTGTAGCACCACATTTCGAAAGCTTCTATTCTCTTCTTGTCCAAACTGGTTATCGTCCATGTTTCACTTCCATACATGGCTACACTCCATACGAATACTTTCAGAAACGACTTCCTGACACTTAAATCTATACTCGATGTTAACAAATTCCTTTTCTTCAGAAACGATTTCCTTGCCATTGCCAGTTTACATTTTATATCCTCTCTACTTCGACCATCATCAGTTATTTTACTCCCTAAATAGCAAAACTCCTTTACTACTTTAAGTGTCTCATTTCCTAATCTAATCCCCTCAGCATCACCCGATTTAATTTGACTACATTCCATTATCCTCGTTTTGCTTTTGTTGATGTTCATCTTATATCCTCCTTTCAAGACACTGTCCATTCCGTTCAACTGCTCTTCCAAGTCCTTTGCTGTCTCTGACAGAATTACAATGTCATCAGCGAACCTCAAAGTTTTTATTTCTTCTCCATGGACTTTAATACCTACTCCGAACTTTTCTTTTGTTTCCTTTACTGCTTGATCAATATACAGATTGAATAACATCGGGGAGAGGCTACAACCCTGTCTCACTCCTTTCCCAACCACTGCTTCCCTTTCATGCCCCTCGACTCTTATAACTGCCATCTGGTTTCTGTACAAATTGTAAATAGCCTTTCGCTTCCTGTATTTCACCCCTGCCACCTTCAGAATTTGAAAGAGAGTATTCCAGTTAACGTTGTCAAAAGCTTTCTCTAAGTCTACAAATGCTAGAAACGTAGGTTTGCCTTTTCTTAATCTTTCTTCTAAGATAAGTCGTAAGGTTAGTATTGCCTCACGTGTTCCATCATTTCTGTGGAATCCAAACTGATCTTCCCCGAGGTCCGCTTCTACCAGTTTTTCCATTCGTCTGTAAAGAATTCGCGTTAGTATTTTGCAGCTGTGACTTATTAAACTGATAGTTCGGTAATTTTCACATCTGTCAACACCTGCTTTCTTTGGGATTGGAATTATTATATTCTTCTTGAAGTCTGTGGGTATTTCGTCTGTCTCATACATCTTGCTCACCAGATGGTAGAGTTTTGTCATGACTGGCTCTCCCAAGGCCATCAGTAGTTCTAATGGAATGTTGTCTACTCCCGGGGCCTTGTTTCGACTCAGGTCTTTCAGTGCTCTGTCAAACTCTTCACGCAGTATCTTATCTCCCATTTCATCTTCATCTACATCCTCTTCCATTTCCATAATATTGTCCTCAAGTACATCGCCCTTGTATAAACCCTCTATATACTCCTTCCACCTTTCTGCCTTCCCTTCTTTGCTTAGAACTGGGTTTCTCAGCTGTTCAATTGTTTCTGGATTCTGGCGGTACACCTGGTCTTTCAAGTGTCGCCACAGAAAGAAGTCAGAGGGGTTCATGTCTGGCGAATAGAGAGGCCAATCCACGCCGCCCCCTGTATGTTTCGGATAGCCCAAAGCAATCACACGATCATCGAAATATTCATTCAGGAAATTAAAGACGTCGGCCGTGCGATGTGGCCGGGCACCATCTTGCATAAACCACGAGGTGTTCGCAGTGTCGTCTAAGGCAGTTTGTACCGCCACAAATTCACGAAGAATGTCCAGATAGCGTGATGCAGTAATCGTTTCGGATCTGAAAAATGGGCCAATGATTCCTTTGGAAGAAATGGCGGCCCAGACCAGTACTTTTTGAGGATGCAGGGACGATGGGACTGCAACATGGGGCTTTTCAGTTCTCCATATGCGTCAGTTCTGTTTATTGACGAAGCCGTCCAGGTAAAAATAAGCTTCGTCAGTAAACCAAATGCTGCCCACATGCATATCGCCGTCATCAATCCTGTGCACTATATCGTTAGCGAATGTCTCTCGTGCAGCAATGGTAGCGGCGCTGAGGGGTTCCCGCGTTTGAATTTTGTATGGATAGAGGTGTAAACTCTGGCGCATGAGACGATACGTGGACGTTGGCGTCATTTGGACCGCAGCTGCAACACGGCGAACGGAAACCCGAGGCCGCTGTTGGATCACCTGCTGCACTAGCTGCGTGTTGCCCTCTGTGGTTGCCGTACGCGATCGCCCTACCTTTCCAGCACGTTCATCCGTCACGTTCCCAGTCCGTTGAAATTTTTCAAACAGATCCTTTATTGTATCGCTTTTCGGTCCTTTGGTTACATTAAACCTCCGTTGAAAACTTCGTCTTGTTGCAACAACACTGTGTTCTAGGCGGTGGAATTCCAACACCAGAAAAATCCTCTGTTCTAAGGAATAAACCATGTTGTCTACAGCACACTTGCACGTTGTGAACAGCACACGCTTACAGCAGAAAGACGACGTACAGAATGGCGCACCCACAGACTGCGTTGTCTTCTATATCTTTCACATCACTTGCAGCGCCATCTGTTGTTGAAAATTGTAACTACTGTAATTTCGAAAGATTGTCTGCCTGAAAATGTACTGTTGTCCCAAGCATATTGCAACAAACGGTGTATTTCTATCGCTGCTCGTTTAGTTTTTATTGTCGTTTCAAATATACCGGTCATTTTTGAAACACCCTGTATGTACAGTCTTTTCGATAACTTCAGCATACATCGATGGCGTACAAAAAGGTCTAAAATTGTCTACATTATCCCTTTCTCCTTTTTTATAAAGTAGTTTCACATCAGAGTACTTAAATCGTTCAGGCAACTGACCATTCCTAAAGGAAAAATTACTAGCATAACATACGCATCACAGTGCTTTAGTATTCCACTACGTACCACATCATATTTACGAGAGCCCTTAATCTAATTATGGACTGTCAGTATCACTGAGGCGTGTTTCAGAGAGCAGTCTTGAAAAGCCGTTTTCTGTGAGAGTTACGTCATTCCCCTTACAAACTAAATTTTTGTTTAATTCACCTGCCATATTACTCATGTGGTTTTAATTTTATCCACAGAATTCGGTATTGTATTTGCATATCACGCTTTTTGCCTCCCAAATAACACTTTAAAGCAGTTTACAATTCTCTTTGTGATGGGCTACTGCAACTCGATTGTGGCTGTTTCTAACATTATAAATTCCCACTAGTCAGCCACCTAGATTGCCTGTTAGTGCTAGTACCCTGTTTTCAATGTTCTAATGGAAAGCGACTTCCAAACAGAATGAGAAATGTGATAAGGAAAGCTTTTATTTGTCAGTCGTCTATGTTACCAGCACTATAAACGTCCTGCCACTCTTGTGTTTTAATGAGGTTCGAAAAAGCCTCTGTTGCCGCTGGATTAACTTTTTTAAATAGTTTGCAGTTATATTTAACATTAGTGTACGCACAGATTTCTTTTAGTATTAAAATTTGTGCATCATGTTTTGAAAGGAAATTCACCCTTTCACAAACAGAATGCCTCTCTAGCAATGAAGAATGTACCAAAATGTTGTCTTTGGTTGTGCTACCGTTCCCCTGCACTCTGGCCACATACAATATAATCTGCATTAGATGATGTGAATTTGGGAGATCTTTCAGCATTCCTTTCATTGCACAGTCACTTGTAAAATTAATATTAAAGTCACCACGTAAACTAATTTTTGGTGCTTTCTGTAAAGTCATCCAAGAGCTCTCTCTAGCTGTAACGAAAATGTCCTGAAATCAGAGTTAGGGGACCTATCCATAACTGTAGTTAAAACTTAAATTTCACTACATTCGACTGCTTCCGCGCAACACTCGGAGACATTTATGGTGCTTTGCTTTAAGATGTGAGCAGACTCAACTGGAATACCGTTTTCACGTACATGAACACAGCCCACTCCGAGAAGACCCCCTTGAAAAATAGCCAGCTAATCTGTATCCTGGTAAAGGACGCCTATGAACTGTCACATTATTTAAGTAATGCTCTGACATACCAATAATGGCAGAGTCAACATCCATAGGCTTTTCGCTAATTTTAACTCTGTTACTTCTTATATTTGATGAAATGTGCTAATCCCTTCATTACTTAGATACCTGACTTTTTCTGAAGGTGAATTCTTCATTAGAGAGACTTCCCTTAAGCAGAGATACACATCAGGTGACTTCAATCCAAAAAAGCTCTAACACCAACAACTACGGGAATTTTCCCACAGGTGATCCCGCCCTCCCCCACTACACATTCACCTATAAGTTTCGCCAACTCCTCATCCCACACCTATCGAGACGCACGCTACGCCTAGCGAAACCCGATCTATAGATAGACTCAACTGGCACCATTGTCTTGGAAATCTTTCAGCGGCTAAAGTATCAGAATTTTACCTCTTACATCTAGGTCAGAAACCGATCTCGAACATTAGTGAACTCAGTATATAGAACGAAGGGGGTCAAGATAACAGAACAAACACTGGTAGCAGTTACTTCTGTAAAATATCTGGGAGTATGTGTACGGAACGATTTGAAGTGGAATGATAATATAAAATTAATTATCGGTAAGGCGGGTGCCAGGTTGAGATTCATTGGGAGAGTCCTTAGAAGATGTAGTCCATCAACAAAGGAGGTGGCCTACAAAACACTCGTTCGACCTATACTTGAGTATCGCTCATCAGTGTGGGATCCGTACCCGGTCGGGTTGACAGAGGAGATGGAGAAGATCCAAAGAAGAGCGGTGCGTTTCGTCACAGGGTTATTTGGTAAGCGTGATAGCGTTACGGAGATATTTAGCAAACTCGAGTGGCAGAGTCTGCAAGAGAGACGCTCTGCATCGCGGTGTAGCTTGCTGTCCAGGTTTCGAGAGGGTGCGTTTCTGGATGAGGTATCGAATATATTGCTTCCCCCTACTTATACCTCCCGAGAAGATCACGAATGGAAAATTAGAGAGATTCGAGCGCACACGGAGGTTTTCCGGCAGTCGCTCTTCCGGCGAACCGTACGCGAGTGGAACAGGAAGGGGAGGTAATGACAGTGGTACGTAAAGTGCCCTCCGCCACACACCGTTGGCTGGCTTGCAGAGTGTAAATGTAGATGTAGAAGACGTGAGCAAGTGTTTCGGCCAACATAATGATGGTGATGTTTGGTTTGTGGGGCGCTCATGTGCATGATCATCAGCGCCCGTACAAAGTCCCATCAGCCACAGTCACGAATGATTATGATGAGGATGAAATGATGGGGACAGCACAAACACCCAGTTCCTGGCAGAGAAAAACCCAACCCTGCCGGGAATCGAACCCGGGGTCCGGTGATCCACAGGCAGCAACACTAGCCACTAGACCACGAGCTGCGGACTGACCAACACTATGACGGAGCATTTATCATGAGTGGCGTATAGTCTTTACAGGTGCTGCAGTGTCTCAGTGGTGAAGCAAACAGCAGGGTTGTATTTCAAAACCGTTAAGAATAACTACAAATTTTTTGGTATAAACGTGATACAGGGACGAGAAATAATGTGTGTGTGACGTTTTGTTTAGTTGGCAATGGGGTGGAGGCAGAGGGGTACTCACTGTGGGTATTCGCCCGACGGTCCGCAAGACTTTACGTGGTTACGCCCCAGTAGCAGGTGCAAACTTTTTTGAAATTGTTGTGTTTTTCACTATCAGATATAGCATTATTCAGATACCATCTATCCCAGCATAGTGTTGCTATTAAGTGTTTCTTTCCACATTTCCGTTTTTATGTAGTTTTTTACTGCAATATGAAACCGTACCAGTTTTTCAATAAATAATAATAATAATAATAATACGCTTTTAACGAAACACGAAAAACAACCACAAAAATTATTAGACAAGCCAAGAGGAAATTCATGAAAGAACAGTCGGACTTCATAGAGGACAACTTCCGTAAATACAGCACAAGAGATTTCTGCAGGACGATTTCAGGGCAAATCCGAGGATACACGCCACCGAACCTCTGCTTCAGGAAAAGTGATGGAAAATTGGCACTGACAAATAAGGATAACTGCAAGGTGCTGGCACAATATTTCTGAGAACTTCTGAATTGCCCAGAACCCACATAGAGATTCATAGAGGAAGAACCGACAGAGAAGCACACAGACTCACTACCCCCGACACAAGAGGATGTCCACAGACACATCCTCAAACTCAAAAACAACAGAGCATCTGGTGAAGGCGGTATAGTGGCCCAACTATTGAATAACCTCGGACCAAACGCACTTAGAGAGCTCACACAGATTATCACAGACATCTGGACATCAGAAAAGCTGCCAGATGACTGGAAATGCGCCCTGACTCATCCATTACATAAAAAGGTGACCACACAGACGTAACCAATTACAGGGCCATTTCCCTGCTACAAGTCACATACAAGATCCTTTCAGAATTCCTACCCAGAGGGACACAGGACCAGCTGGAACACAAGATCGGCCAGTATCAGGCGGGCTTCCGGCCTGGTCGCTCCTGTGCAGAACAAATCTTCAATTTGAAAACCACGCTGAAAATGGAAGCCCTCAGAAATACGCCAGTCATATGCACTTTCGTTAAGAAAGCGTACGACTCCGTTGACCGCCAGTCATTATTCAAAATCCTGTACGAACAACGTTTGGACAACAAGACACTGTGACTGGTCAAGCAGACACTGACAAACGCGACATCAAAAGTGAAATTTAGGGCGGAAATCTCTGAATTGTTTGAGATCAGGACAGGCGTGTGTCAAGGTGATGGTCTCTCACCACCCCTCTTCAACCTAGTGTTGGACAAAGTCATTAAGGAATGGGAGAAAGACCTGAAATTATAAGGATACTGGAAACCGGTGCGACTAGGACGACCCAAGGATGAACTGGAAGTTGGCTGTTTAGCTTTCGCGGACGACCTGGCACTACTTGCAGACAACGAGACCACAGCAATCGGGCAGCAAGAAGTACCCAAAGAGTGCGCGGAAAAAGTAGGGCTACAGATATCCTTCCAAAAAACAGAGTTCTTCTGCACGAAAGCCAACATACTGAATTGAAGCACAAAATATGGCAAGATCAACAGAGTAACACATTTTAAATACCTATGGAAAGTGCTCCAACCGACAGGAAAAGAGAAAATCACGCAGAACACCAAGTTACTGCAGATGAAGAGAGCCTTATACATAACATGGGTATCTACAAGAGAAAATGCCTGTCCAACCTCCATCAAAATTCGTCACTACAATACTGTAATCAAACCTGAGGTGCTATACGTCTGCGACACACTGACGCTACACACAAAAGGCGACCTAGAGAAGATACTCACAGAGGAAAGAAAAATTATCAGAAAAATTATTGGACCGAAACTCACAGACAAAGGATACAGGCTACACTCCAGAGACACCACAGAGAAATTCTCCAACCTCACAGCAGACATCAGAAAAAGGTGACTAAAATTTTACGGCCTCATCAACAGACTCCCACAGAACAGACTCACCAACAGAATACTCAGATACATACAGAGGCTCAAAACCACTGCACCCTGGATGGCACAAGTCAAAATTGATCTGGAAAAAGCACAGTTAGATTCAGCGGACATCATAGACAAAAGCGTCTATAGACACAAAATACACAAGTGAGAAGTAATGTCAGAGAAGAGAGCACCTAAAGCCCAGAGACCAAAGTGGACCGAAGAAAGGAAAAGGCCCTTTAGGGAACGAATGAAAGAGTACTGGAAGAACCGGAGTACAATTAGTGATAAATGCTTCGCGTGGTCTGATAAAGGCCTGTAACATGTGTAATAATAATAATAATAATAATAATAATGAAACTTCCTGGCAGATTAAAACTGTGTGCCGGACCGAGACTCGAACTCGGGACCTGTTCCCGAGTTCGTGTCTCGGTCCGGCACACAGTTTTAATCTGCCAGGAAGTTTCATATCAGTGCACACTCCGCTGCAGAGTGAAAATCTCATTCTGGAATAATAATAATAATAATAATAATAATGCTCAAGATCGCAAGCGAACTCTTGGTTTACAGACTACCAGCCATCATTGCGAATATATGGGAAAACAGCATCATATCAGCTTTGTAAAACTGCTTTGATCCACCCACTACACAAAAAGGTGGATGATACAGACCCAAACAATTACCGAGGTACACTCCTGGAAATGGAAAAAAGAACACATTGACACCGGTGTGTCAGACCCACCATACTTGCTCCGGACACTGCGAGAGGGCTGTACAAGCAATGATCACACGCACGGCACAGCGGACACACCAGGAACCGCGGTGTTGGCCGTCGAATGGCGCTAGCTGCGCAGCATTTGTGCACCGCCGCCGTCAGTGTCAGCCAGCTTTCCGTGGCATACGGAGCTCCATCGCAGTCTGTAACACTGGTAGCATGCCGCGACAGCGTGGACGTGAACCGTATGTGCAGTTGACGGACTTTGAGCGAGGGCGTATAGTGGGCATGCGGGAGGCCGGGTGGACGTACCGCCGAATTGCTCAACACGTGGGCGTGAGGTCTCCACAGTACATCGATGTTGTCGTCAGTGGTCGGCGGAAGGTGCACGTGCCCGTCGACCTGGGACCGGACCGCAGCGACGCACGGATGCACGCCAAGACCGTAGGATCCTACGCAGTGCCGTAGCGGACCGCACCGCCACTTCCCAGCAAATTAGGGACACTGTTGCTCCTGGGGTATCGGCGAGGACCATTCGCAACCGTCTCCATGAAGCTGGGGTACGGTCCCGCACACCGTTAGGCCGTCTTCCGCTCACGCCCCAACATCGTGCAGCCCGCCTCCAGTGGTGTCGCGACAGGCGTGAATGGAGGGACAAATGGAGACGTGTCGTCTTCAGCGATGAGAGTCGCTTCTGCCTTGGTGCCAATGATGGTCGTATGCGTGTTTGGTGCCGTGCAGGTGAGCGCCACAATCAGGACTGCATACGACCGAGGCACACAGGGCCAACACCCGGCATCATGGTGTGGGGAGCGATCTCCTACACTGGCCGTACACCACTGGTGATCGTCGAGGGGACACTGAATAGTGCACGGTACATCCAAACCGTCATCGAACCCATCGTTCTACCATTCCTAGACCGGCAAGGGAACTTGCTGTTCCAACAGGACAATGCACGTCCGCATGTATCCCGTGCCACCCAACGTGCTCTAGAAGGTGTAAGTCAACTACCCTGGCCAGCAAGATCTCCGGATCTGTCCCCCATTGAGCATGTTTGGGACTGGATGAAGCGTCGTCTCACGCGGTCTGCACGTCCAGCACGAACGCTGGTCCAACTGAGGCGCCAGGTGGAAATGGCATGGCAAGCCGTTCCACAGGACTACATCCAGCATCTCTACGATCGTCTCCATGGGAGAATAGCAGCCTGCATTGCTGCGAAAGGTGGATATACACTGTACTAGTGCCGACATTGTGCATGCTCTGTTGCCTGTGTCTATGTGCCTGTGGTTCTGTCAGTGTGATCATGTGATGTATCTGACCCCAGGAATGTGTCAATAAAGTTTCCCCTTCCTGGGACAACGAATTCACGGTGTTCTTATTTCAATTTCCAGGAGTGTATTTCACTTCTACCAATTTTCTCACGTGCCCAGCTTACCAGACTGGAGCAACAGACAGACCACTTGATAGGCAGGCTTCCGACCTGGCCGACTACGTGCACAACAGATCTGGAACCTCAAGACGAGACTGCAACACCGAAAGTCAAACCGCAAAGTTCCCACTTTTTTAGATTCAAAAAAGCATACGGCTCGTTCGACCGCATCACCCTGTTTAATACACTTCGTGAATACGGTGTGGATAACGAGACGACTACTTTAACAGAACAGGCCTTGACAGATACATCTCTAGAGTAAAATTCATGGGCGACATATTCGAAGCTTTTCAAATTAGAGCTGGACTATCTCCACTCCTATTCAGCAGTACTCAATAAGATCGTCAAACTCGGGAGAGATAAACACCAGGAATAAATATGGGAACGGAAGGTAAACAAATGAACATCAAGTGCCTTGTTTTTGTTGTCGATCTAACAAGGAAGCCAGCCACGCTGTGAGACTGCCATCAAGACCGGACTCCAAATCTCTTACGAAAAAACGCAATACATAGACTCCAAGAGCCCAAATTTCTCACGACTTGCAGCCAAGTATGGTAACACCACACATGTTGAACACTTCAAGTACCTGGAGGGAAATGCTGGAAACACTAGCAACGAAACAGTATCTTACAAAACAAGTGTACAAAAACTGCGCAAGCCTGCACAGTTACGTGGTATATGTACAAAAAGAAGTCGCTACCCATCAAAGCCAACCTTTGTCACCACCACACGGTCGGCCTCACGAAAGTGCTCCACGCGACGGAGACGCCTACCGATGTCAAAGACACGGAAATAAAACGACAAAATAGGAAATATTTAGACCCAAAATTCAAATGATATCAGGGAACGCAAAAGCTCGGAAGAACTGTATTCGCTGACTGAGTTGTTCACCTCACTTGCACCGAAAAGACGCATAGAATTCTACGGTCATACAGCAAGAGTGGATGACTCGCTTGACCAAGAAAATCCTCCACATCGTCAACAGAATCCGACAATCTAAAATACGTTGCCAAGTTGACACCCGAAGTGACTTTACATAAGTCGGAGTTGACCTACTGACTATTACATGTACAAGCAGAAAATCAGTGCACATAACTTCATACCCAAGAACTCAATAGGAACGAATTTAAAAGATAAGTCCAAAGTGCAAAGCTGAGGAACTTTTAATAATTATAACTTACACAAGTCCAAGGGGTGAATGATAGAGTTTTCTTTATTTTATCAAACAGTTTCGCTGCAAATGGCTGTGAAAAAGTTACCGTACGAGTAGATTCTCGACCGACTTTTTTTGTAACGACGAAAGTGACGCTGGAGGACGAGACGAATGTGGATGCAACGAAGCAAACGAAGCAGACGAAGACGACAGTAATTGTACAATCGCATTCGCAATTTGCAACTGCATTTCCTTAATATTTAATGATTCTTATAGTTAGGATATACTGTTCTCCAGTTCAGGAGGATTGCGCATAGGTGCAGTACTGCACGGCTAAACAGTCTTGTTAGTATTAATATTTGGCGGTCAGCTTTTGGGCCCCCTCTCTGCCGGCGCGCTTGCGGAGGGTGGGTGGGTGGGTGGGGGGGAGGGTACTTATCTCGCCCCCCCCCCCCCCCCCCCCCGCTCGTCTCCCACCCACAGGTTCGAACGCATCCAAATTTGGGTCGAAACCTGAATGATACTTCTGTCTAGTGTTTTGAACTCAACATTCCTGGATTTTCCTTCTTTTTGACACATTTTTATTTGCAATTCTTAGTAATATTAAAACACAACTAGCTCTTTACTCGCATGAAGTACTGAGTGCTATTGATAAGGGATTTCAAATTGATATCGTATTTCCAGATTTCCAGAAGACTTTTGACGCTGCATGCTTATGGAATATCGTCTCAGTTATGTGATTGGATTCGTGATTTCCTGTCAGAGAGGTCACAGTTCATAGCAATTGACGGAATGTCATTGAGAAAAAGCAGAAGTGATTTCTGTCGTTCCCCAAGGTAATGTTATAGGCCATTTGCTGTTCCTTATCTGTATAAAGGATTTGGGAGACAGTCTGAGCAGCCGTCTTAATTGTTTGCAGATGACGCTGTCGTTTACCGACTAATAAAGTCATCTGAAGATCAAAACAAATTGCCAAACGATTTAGAATAGATATCTGTATGGTGCGATAATTGACAATTGACCCTAAATAATGAAAAGTGTGAGGTCATCCACATGAGTGCTGAAAGGAATCCCTAAAACTTCGGTTACACGATAGATCAGTCGAATCTAAAGGCTGTAAATTCAACCAAATACCTAGAAATTACAGTTACGAACAACTTAAATTGGAAGGAACACGTATAAAATGTTGTGGGGAAGGCTAACCGAAGACTGCTCTTTATAGAAAACATAACAGATCTATTAAAGAGACTGCCTACACTACGGTTGTTTGTCCTCTTTTGGAATACTGCTGCGCGGTGTGGGATCCTTACCAGATGGGACTGATGGAGTACATCGAAAAAGTTCAAAGAAGGGCAGTAAGTTTTGTATTATCCCGAAATAGGGGAGAGAGTGTCACTGAAACGATATAGGATTTGGGCGTTTTCATTGCGGCGGAATCTTCTCACGGAATTTCAATCACCAACTTTCTGCTCCGAATGCGAAAATATTTTGTTGACGCCGACCTACGAGTATGGAGAAACGATCACCATAATAAAATTAAGGGAATCAGAGCTCGTACGGAAAGATACAGGTGTTCGTTCTTTCCGCGCGATATATGAGATTGGAGTAATAGAGAATTGTGAAGATTGTTCGATGAACCCTCTGCAAGACACTTAAATGTGATTTGTAGAGTATCCATGTAGATGTAGGTGTAGATATGTACCTACAACGTTAATCAACGAACTTGCAGCTAAGAGATTGCGAATAGTAAATCACATAGCACAAAAATGGGGTAAAAATTGAAACATTGGAATACGCTGCTGAGACGCAACACTAAGAAGAAATGGTGTATAACAACTAGAGAAAGAAGAGAGAAAACTATTGAGGAAAATGGTAGGCTCTAAAGCCCAGTTTACACGACGGACTGGACTCGCATTCGGGAGGACGACGGTTCAATCCCGCGTCCGGCCATCCTGATTTAGGTTTTCCGTGATTTCCCTAAATCACTCCAGGCAAATGCCGGGATGGTTCCCCTGAAAGGGCACGGCCGACTTCCCTCCCCATCCTTCCCTAATCCGATGAGACCGATGACCACGCTGTCTGGTCTCCTTCCCCAAAACAACCAACACGACGGCATTGGGTTGCGCCACTCGTTGCGTGGACTGAGTTGGTTTCGTATTTGACTGTAGACGCAGCGAAAGCAGTATATACTTCAGTTTCGCCGTTTTGTAGGTTCCTGAGTCGTGTCCGAAATCAAAGTTTTGGCAGCTGCACGTTGCACGAGTTGTGACAGAGTTAAAGCTTGTTGCGTGGAATCGCTGCATGAGAAAAGAATAAGAAACATGTTTCGACTCGTTACTGGATGAAGAAAAGACGTCAGCTCGGTTGCTGAGCATCCTTGCTCAAATAATTTGTAATTGAAGACCCAAGTAGTTCTTTTAATTATCTTAGAATGTGTAAGTTGGCTGTTTAGGATTTTATATTGGTAACGCCACGTAGCGCTCTGTATGAAAATCTCTGGCTGTGCTGTGTGCAGTCTGTGGCTGGTTTGCATTGTTGTTGGCCATTGTAGTGTTGGGAAGTTGGCTGTTAACAGCGAATAGCGTTTCGCAGTTCGAGGTGAGCCGCCAGCAGTGGTAGATGTGGGGAGAGAAATGGCGGAGTTTTGAAATTTGTAAGACTGGGTGTCATGAAGTGCTATCTATATACATTATGACTTTAGAACACTATTAAGGTAAATACATTGTTTGTTCTCCATCAAAATCTTTCATTTGCTAACTATGCCTATCAGTAGTTAGTGCCTTCAGTAGTTAGAATCTTTTATTTAGCTGGCAGTATTGGCGCTCGCTGTATTGCACTTATTCGAGTAACGAAGATTTTTGTGAGGTGAGTGATTCGTGAAAGGTATAGGTTAATGTTAGTCAGGGCTATTCTTTTGTAGAGATTATTGAAAGTCAGATTGCGTTGCGCTAAAAATATTGTATGTCGGTTTAGGGTTGATCAGAATAGGTAAAGAGCGAAATGTCTGAGTGCGTTCAGTTCTGCTCAGCTGTCTGAAAATCAAATAATGTAAGAGGTTTATCAGCACAGTAATTAATTAATTTTTCTAAGGGGACGTTTCATAAATGTCACCAGAACTGTTAACGTTTCTTCTAAATAGATTTAATTATGCGATAAGTAATACAGATATTGTAATGCATGAAGCACTCTCGGGAGACCTGAAATTTCATATCACATTGCATGCATTACAATCGAGAACACTCGGCGTGCTGTAAGATGCGGTTTTAGTTGGTGATGACGCTTTTTCATTAACACCAATAATTATTAACAGTAATTTTTCGAAGCGGGCCGCATTAAGAAGATAATTATTTGCAAACTACTCTATGTACAGTGGCAATATTTCAAAACTCAAACATTGTGAGTGACGAACACTGCAGCGACGCTTTAAATAGATGAATATTGAGTAAAGAATGTAGCTTCTTGATTTGTTTAGCCTTCCCTCCTGTCAAGAATATTCCTTAAAAAAATAGAGTGGGCCAAATCGAATGATGGCATTTTAGTCTTGTAGACCCGAGCATTTCTACAGCTAGAATTACACTTGCTTGTATTTTTCTTAATTCAGTTGTATATGTGCTCCTAATTCAATAAATTTTGCCTTGCAGCTATTGTCAAACTATCTAAGTTCTGATCGCACGTGACGGTCTCAGGAGCAGCAATATGTTGCTTATTTTTGGAACCAGCATCACTGAAATTCCACAAACACCTATGCAAAGCATACATATCGAAAAACCGAAAATTATTCTGCGTTCTCCACTTCATATTTCAGATTGTCTACACTGTACGAACACAGCTAGTGTCGCCAAAGTTGGAACACGCCGAAACTGTTTAGTTTATCCGACGAGTTGCGCAAACGCGCGGCGTGCATTTGCCTGCAACCTAGTGTCGTCGTGTAAACTAGGCTTAAGGCTACGGCCACACGAACGTGTTTTTCACCCGCGTCTGTGACGTAATTCACGCAGTACGAAAGACTATTCAGTGCTAGCCGCAGGGCGCACTTCTCACGCAGTGTGAAGCCTAGGGAAATCCCATCAGCAGTGCGTCGGTGCAAGCTGCGGAAACATCTCCTGGAACTATGAGTGGAATTTGATCGAATAAAAATGTGGTTCTCGCACGATGTGCTGTAATAGTTGTCCACAGGCGCCGGAAACGACGAAATGAGAAAAACCACTGGATTCATCCTATGCTAAGCGAGAGATCGACAAAGGGAAAATTTGTGCTTCTACACAGAAAACTGAAGGCAAATCCAGACAAATTTTTCGAATACTACAGCATGTCTCTTAACTGATTTGAAATGCTTCTGAGCATGGTAAGAGATGGAATTTAAAAGGAACACATCTACATCTATGAGACGATGTATCAGTGCACAAGAAAC
Source organism: Schistocerca americana (assembly GCF_021461395.2). NCBI lineage: Eukaryota > Metazoa > Arthropoda > Insecta > Orthoptera > Acrididae > Schistocerca > Schistocerca americana. The sequence continues at coordinate 149,254,423 of NC_060129.1, read as the reverse complement.
ACTCGCAGTTACTTTAAGGTATGTCTCATTTTTTATTTTTTAATCATTGTGTCTATGATTGCTAAAATTATTTTAGTTAATATTAGTGCATAATGTTAAAGTACACAAACCCAAAGAATTTACAGAATATAATTAAAGCTCAATTAATGCTCAAAAAGAGTAACAAAACATTCATCTTCACCTTGTTCAGTACAATTTCATACACTGCTTCCTTACTGTCGTACTGCATGCTTTTTAACTGTGGTGCCACTTGGTGAATATGGTGAATGTTGTGTCTAGAAATCCTGCATACTCGGTTCGCTAGATAAACAATCAAACAACTCGTATTAAAGAGTTTTATTGCAACAAAACAAATACAATACTTAACTTTGATAGATGTGCCACAAGCAAAGGGCGGCATACAAAATAATCAGTCTTCTTCGGAATAGACAAACAGAAGTCTGTGCTACACAGAGATTCCTAACAAAGTGGCTAACGTAGAAGCTGCTATCGCAGTGGGCTCCCACCAGTCGGGCGCGGTGCTTATGTCCCCTTCACATAGGAGCCGCTGCTGTAGCATTGTTGTCCTGAAGGGAGGTCGGTCAGCCTGCGATTGGCTCTCCTCTTCTCGTAGCCCTCTCTTCCCTGTCACTCCCGACTGGCGTGCCAGCGCTGACTTCGTAACAGTCAAGAGGAAGGCTTGGGCATTACATAAGATTTTAAAAGCTGAATAAATTTAAACTGAAAGTCAAGTTTGACCTGCAGTTTCAGTATCCTAATCACAGGAAGCTGCGACATGAGAAACATCTCATCCGCGTCAGGCATGCTGGGTATAGATTGTGCCAGCTGTCCTTTTAACACTTGTCTTACGAGTGTACTTCTTCCAGATGGAGACTGAGTTATCACTGTAATCAGATCACCTGCAACGGTGTTCTTATTCCCACAAGTTCTGTAAAAATAACGGTTTTTATATAATTTAATGAATATTAAAAGGTGTACTACTTGGCTTCCACCGTTTTTTCCCCAACATTTGAGGCTTTAATGAAACAAGTTGGTTACACATGTATCATTCAAAGTATTTTCCATTGCTGGCCACTACTTTCTCCCATCCTTCGGGCAGTGTACGAATTATTGAGCATATCTGGGATGCACTGCAACGTGCTGTTCATGAGAGATCTGCACCCTCTCGTACTCTTACAGATTTGTGGACAGCCCTCCAGGATTCATCGTGTCCACTCCCTCCAGCACAACTTCAGACATTAGTGACACTCCTACATGCTCGCGAAGGCCCTACACGATATTAGGCAGGTGTACCAATTTCTTTGGCTCTTCAGTGTAGATAGATACAAAAAGCTTGATTTTACAGTTAATATTATCCACAAATTCATTAATATACAATATGAACAGCATAGATCCCAACGCACTTCCCTGGGGCACACCCAAAGTTACATCCATATCTGATGATGACTCTCCATTCAAGATAAAATGCCACGTCCTCCCTACCAAATGTCCTCAATCTAGTCACAAATTTCACTTGATACCCCATGTGATAGTACTTTTGACAATAAGCTTTGGTGTGGTACTATTCAGAAATCGAGAAATACTGGATATACGTGACTGCCTTAATCGAATCTTTCAGATATCTTGGCGGGAAAGTGTGAGTTGGGTTTCACATCATCGATGTTTCCGAAGTCCATACTGGTTGGCATTGAGGAGAACAGAATTGTTCGACATAACTCATTACGTTTCACCTCAGAATATGTTCTAAGATTCTACAACTAATCGATTCAAGGATACTGGACAGTAGGTTTGTGGATCACTTCTCCTACCCTTCTTGTAGACGTATGTGACCTGTGCCTTTTTTTCAAGAATGGAGCACAATTTTTTGTTCAAGGGCTCTACGATGGGTTATAGTTACAAGAGGGGTAACTCAGCCATAAATTGAGTATAGAATCTGACAGGGATTCTATCAGACCCTGGAGCTTCGTTCTATGTTAACGATTTCAGCTGTTTCTCAACACCAGAGATACTAATGCTTATTTCATTCATCTTGTCATGGGTACAAGGATTAAATTGCGCCATTTCTCCTGTGTTTTCGTTTTTAAACGGAATGAAGCATTTCAGCATTTGCTTTGTTGCCATCAGTTTCAGTTTCTTTCTCATTCGCTAGGGACTGGACACTAACTTTGGTGCCACTAACTGCCTTTACATACCACCAGAATTTCTTTGGCTTCTGAAAAGACCATTTGACCATTTTACACCTATTATGCAGTAATCTCGGTTTCTTTAGAAGTTGCCTTACAGTGTCTATACCATGGAGATTTCCCTCCCATTATGTACTGGGTACATTTCTGTACCTATGGATGGTCAACTATTTTTTAAGCTTGATCCATAATTCTACATGCTCCTGCGTTCTGATGAAAGTTTCAATTTCCTCACTGATGTATGACTTTATTTTTTTTATCTAGTTGACTGAACATAATGCATATATTTCTGCTTGTTTCAGCTGTCCTTTTCAATTTGGTGAGCATTGTTATCACGAGCGCGGCATTGTCACTGATACCAGTTTCGATGCAGACATCTTCAAGGAGGTCAGGTCTATTTGTTGCCATTAGAGCTAATGCATTTCCGTCATGAGTGAGGTCCCGAACTATCTTGTTCGAAGTAGTTCTCAGAGAAGGCATTTAGTAATGTCTCATAGGATGTCTTATTACACCCACCACTAACAATGCTGTAATTTTTCCAATTACTTGTTGGATGTGATTACGGCATATTGGGGGAACTTGCGTTCAATTGAAGTGAGGTTTTCTCTAAAGTTTTCGATTATCTGGAAATGAGTCTAGAAGGAGCCAATTATCATTTTATCCTCGCCTCTACTGAGGAAGAAACTGGGTTTAATAAAAGCTGCAGCAGTTTCGAAAAATATGTCACTGTTGTCACTTTTCAATTCTTCGCAGTAGTCAAAGAATCACTTTTAACAATAATGAAACATCTGCCAAGTCTCCAGTGAAACGATCACGAAAACAGGAAATCGTTGGCAAAGTTTAGCATTTGTTAAATGTAAAGAAAGTTCTGAGACCCTCCGTTTCTGGCATGAGGTACCCGTCAGTAGTCGGATGAGACCGTATTGTAAAGCTACAAATATTCAAGAGAAGTATTATGCATAATAGGAACTAAGGCTACATACAAGAGCGATGTGACTGAGATACTCCGCCAACAGCTTCAACTGTATCTTCGAGAGTTAAATATATTTCGAACACGACTGCTGGCGCACATTTAATTCTGTCGATCGTAGTACACGAATTTGAACCTGATGATTCTACAGAATTCTAAATTTAATTAAGGTAATCAGCACTTTTGTTAACTTGTATGCTATTAATAATGTGTGGTAGATAAATAATGTGTTTCCTACAAGTATCGCTTAATTGCACGCCGTTTAACACCGATAAATGTGATGAAATATCCATATAATCTAGCTTATATTCGTTTGGCAACACTGATTATATCTGTTCAGTTCGAAAGATAGCGCGTTTACGTATAGAACATAGAAATTAATATGTACAAAGACTAAAATCAAATTTTTGCTGCTACCTTATTAGTGGAAGATCTACAGTAGTTAGAAAAAATTTTATTCTGTAAAGGTTCGTACGACATAATAAAGTTTTTGCTCTGTGTTTTTTTTTACGTCCCATAACTCTGGTCGTAGATGTATCGCATATATGAAAGTCGGGCCATTCCATGGTATTACAATTCCTAAATAGTAAATCAAAACTGTTTTTCTGTATCTATCTGGCGAAAGGCTATCAGAGTATTGAGTGCAAAATCGTTACAGTATTGAACTTATTGAATTTTGAAAAACTATTTCAAAATTCTCAAAATATCATTTTTCTCTGCATATTCTGAAAGTTGCAACTTAGAATGAGCGTTGGGATCACTATCAAAAGTAATTTTATGTTTAATATGGTGCTGTAAAACAACAAAAATAATCTGCTTCAAATATCAGGTATATTTCTAATCAGTTATGTGTTACCATATAACTAAATATGGACATCAAAATAAAACAGCTGATAATAGGTAGTCGAAAAACCGTTAATTCCTGTATTATTGTTTAATTTTAAAAAGTTGCAAACTTTTTTTTAAAAAAATAGTACAGCTGAATGCAAGAGAGAGGCTTCAAATCAAGTAGTTATTAATTCTTGTTACTGAGCTGAGTCATCAGTCCAGTTCATCATGCTTGTAGCCAATCAGTTTGTTGCACATCATCATTTCTGCATGGGATAATGTGTATGTTCACCCAGTAGCAGTTTGAAGGTTCAAGGCTGCCTTTACTTCCATGCTGCTTACAGGAACAATGCCTGCATGACTGGGGAATATGAAAGCTGTGGAAGGTCCATGTGGATGTAAGAAACTAATTTTGAATTCAGCCTTTTCCTGATTTTTTTTTTTTCCAAGTACAGAGTATCCCAAACAGTGTCCATTATATTCACGATTAGTATATGCTTTGATCTCATCAGACAATACTGGATCCGTGTTAGCAACTGTCATCAGTCCAATTTTGCTTTCACTAGCATCCGAAAGCACTTTTTCTATCGCTTAGGGGAATAAGGATGTGAAGCTTTTGTGTCTCTGCAATTGTGCAGCATTCCTCAAATCTCTCTGTAAGTTTCAATTCTCCATTTTCGTGATCTTCCATAGTGGCATACTCATAGTTGATCCCTTCTACATTATCTGTGGCAAGCGCATAAAGGTGTGGGCTATCATCATTTGGTCAGTGTATAGGCACTACAGATGAATTCGGACAGCCAGTTGCTTGACTGTTCCACCAACACCCGTCGCTAGCTCGTTTACCGTGAGAGTTGTCTGAGAAATGCCACTGCACAATAGTGCAGGTTGATGAAGTATATTCTATTTGTATACTGAGCTGCTGCTCCATCAGAGAAATAATACACACACATCGAAAAAAGTTATGCATGGGCCTACCCCGATCCCCAGAACTTGTTAAGGTAGACGTTGACTGTGGATATTGTATCACAGACACAGTCCATTTGACTGTTCAGAGATGTCACTAAACCTGCCCAAAGATGTAAACATCCATGCACAAGCAGTGCCTATTAGATGGAGGGGGCTGAACAGCCGATCAGTTCCAGTCATTCCATCAAGAAGGAGGTACATGGCTCGTGTTCTCCGTAGTTCAACCACGCCTAGATGGTCAATATCGCAGTTCGATCGCGTCCACATTGTTACTTTGTGCCAGGAAGCTCTCTCAACAAGAGAAGTATCCAGGCGTTTCGGAATGAACCAAAGCTATGTGTTCGGACATGGAGGAGATACAGAGACACAGGAACTGTCAATGACATGCCTCGCTCAGGCCGCCCGAGGGCTACTACTGCAGTGGGTGACCGCTATCTATGGATTATGGCTCTGAGGAACCCTGACGGCAAAGCCACCAAGTTGAATAATGCGTTTAATGCAGCCACAGGACATTGTGTTACAACTCAAACTGTGCAAAATAGGCTGCAGGATGCACAGCTTCACTCCCAACATCCATGGCAAGATCATTATTTGCAGCCCCGACACCATGCAGCGTGGTACAGATGGTCCCAACAACATGCCAAATGAGCTGCTGAAAATTGGCATCACATTCTCTTCACCGATGAGTGTCGCATGTGCATTCAACCAGACAAACATTGGAGACGTGTTTGGAGGCAACCCGGTCGGGCTGAATGCCTTAGACACACTGTCCAGTGAGTACAGCAAGGTGTAGGTTCCCTGATGTTTTGGGGTGGTATTATGTGGGGCTGACGTACACCAATGGAGGTCATGGGAGGCGCCATAACAGCTGTATGATACATGAATGCCATCCTCCGACTGATAGTGCAACCATATCGGCAGCATATTGGTGAGGCATTCATCTTCACGGACAACAATTTGTGCCTCCATCTTGCGCATCTTGTGAATGACTTCAATCGGGATAATATCACTCGACTAGGGTGGCAAACATGTTCTCCAGACATGAACCCTATTGGCCATGCCTGGGATAGATTGAAAAGGGCTATTTATGGACGGCGTGACCTACAAACCAGTCTGAGGGATCTACGCCGAATCGCCATTGAGGAGTGGGACAATCTGGACGAACAATGCCTTGATGAACTTGTGGATAGTATGCTGTGGTGAATACAGGCATGCATTGGCGCAAGAGGATGTGCTACTGGGTATTAGAGTTACCGGTGTGTAGAGCAATCTGGACCACCACCTCTGAAGGTCTCGCAGTATGGTGGTACAACATTCAATGTGTGGTTTTCATGTGCAATAAAAAGGGCGGAAATGATGTTTATGTGTATCTCTGTTCCAATTTTCTGTACAGGTTTTGGAACTCTCGGCAGTGAGGCGATGCAAAACTTTTTTTTTATGTGTATATTTTACTTGATTTTTTATTAAATTTTTTTGTAGGAAGACAGTGGAGCAGGACTGGAACAGATGCACAGCAACAGTATTGTGTGAAGAATTTTGATATGATGACAAGACTTATGTGCTCAAGTTTGACAACAATACCGACCGTTGTCAGTCGAGCAGCGGTCATGTACCAAATAGTTTTATCTTCGGTTTTACATATCTTATGGAAAATAATGACCGTGAGAGCAGTTGTTTTTCATTTTTTGTGACTGATTTTGTATCAGTTGGTCTGCGTCATGTATCGTTATATCCAAATGGTTTATAAATGTTAATGTACATTCACATCTGATGATGGCACCTTCAGTCTGTTGAAACCGGTTATCCAGTAAAGGGTACTTAAGCGATCTTGGCTTTTGAATTATTTATACTTTTTAAGTGTTTTTGCTCCTGGACAGAACTGACATTCACCAAAGTGCCTATTTGCTTCTATCTCAGGTTCTTCGACCGAACCCGAGACACAAGCAAATAGGCAGCTTGTCAACAAGTGGCCACGAAAGCCTTAACAATTTTGTATTCACCAAAGTGACAGGCTGTTAACCATGAGTTATGCACCTCTTGCAAAGCGGTCTTTGTAGGTTTTCATTGAAGTATCATCATTCATTGTCAGCTGAGGACACTTACACTGAGCCAGTGAAAGTTGGAAGTTTTGGTGAGTAGTACACACATAAACATTATGTTTACCCTTGCTTCCAGCTAAAATGTAATTTTTCTGTCATAGCGCAACAAACTTTGAACATCCCATGTGGAGCCCTCTGTAGCTGTCTTTGAAGTGAGTATAAATTTCTTTCACATTACGTAAAACTAATAGTTTTTGAATTTGAGTTTTCTCTCATTCAATTCTTATGAGTACAAAATCTGCTTTACCACCATTGACCAGCTTAACTCATCAGAAAAACAAAAGTTTTTTTTTTACAAAATCAGCAGTCATTTCATTAAGAGTGCAGCCAGGTTTTGGATTGGGAGAAGACAAAATACCCCTAGCCATCACTAAATCTACTTTTCTAGCCATATTGTTAATTATATTAAATTCCTCCTAAATCTTCTTAACACTCCATCTTTTAGGTAAAATGGTGAGAATTTCCGTCTGTTTACCTCAGGCCGTGGAAGTACTAAGTTTCTCTTTCACCTGAACAGTCATCTCTGATTGTGAGTGATCATATAACTCTTTTCACCAGAAGACAGCAAGAGTACCTCTTTTTGAATTTCTGAAGCTACTTTTATTAGTTTTGCTTTTTAGATATTTTGCCTCACATAGTCGTTTTTTTCTTAGCTGGTGATTCATCAACAGACTGCAAAGAAGCATTCAAAGTTTCTAGGGCTGCACATGCACCAATGTTTTGTTCATCACTACAGCTTAACATCTTTTCAGTTTTTTGTTTGACCTCAGAACACACTAGATCATCATCATTTTCTGTGCAAGACATATCGAAACTTCTACTTGTGAAATTTTTTTCCAGCACTTGTCACATACTTTCTAACTTAATGGTAAGAAAGATTTTCTTTCTGTCATCAATTGAGAAACCGGATGCAAGTTATGCTCGTGGTTATTGTGATCCTTTTCATTATAAATGTTACAGCACAAAGCTGAAATTTGAGGCATTGTGTATCATTCTCAAATTAACTGTGTAATTTTTATGAAATGTTTTCAAAGTCCAGTGCACCAGCCAGCTTGCTGTATTTAGTAATACAAAATATTACTTTTCCATTTTTTCACATCCTGCAATAAGCATATAAACATCTATGCTTATGTAAGTATTGTACAAAAGTGTCTTTAAGCTAATTTTGAGACACATTTCAGTATTAATCATTACCTCACTTTATAGTCTATATCACACCTAAGGAAAATGTACACGTTACTTTCACCAACGACTGACTACAGATGAATGAGTATTATCCAGTGACGAAATACTAAAGGGATGGGAGACAGTCACACCAACCAACCATTTTGTATACTGCCTTTAAAATGAGGATTTTTCACTTGTATTAAGATATACGGGTTGTTCAAAAATTCAGCACCCAAACTAACAGGGGTGACACAGGATGTAACGGAACCTATTAAAGGCTTTGCTTTACCAAAGTATGTGATATCCTCCAAATTCAACCAGTTCAACTAGTATTTATGATTATAGGAAAGTTATTGTGTATGTTAACAATGATTGCATAACATGTCTCCATAAACAGTCAACCCATTAAATTATACTGAATAACTGACCCACACAAAAGTTAATATCACTTGATCACTGATACAGCAAATGTCATCATGTAAAAACACTAAGTTCATCTTAAATAATTAATATGAAGTACGAAAAATAGTGGCCAACTTACGGATTTTGGACCTCCTTAAATAAAAATCACCCAGTGAAACCTATTTGTTCACTAGGACCGTTTTCACTCAGTATTCACGTAAACACTCCTATTTTAGATGAAAACCAATGTAATTCTTAATAATTCATGTTATTTACTTATTTATGCAAATTAGAGAAGTCAATTGACAAACTTCTAAAAAACGGCCTTTTAGTAGCAAAGAATTATTCTGTCAAGTCAACAAATCTGTCTGTCATTTTAATAACCTGTTAAATTATGTCACTCGATATAAATTAATAACTTTTCTGCACAAATTACGATAACATATGTACGTGTGACTTATAAACTATATCTCTTTTTAGTAGTTCTTTGACAGGGTTATAAATACAAGCAGTAAGAAGGGTCGGGAGCGGAGTCTGAATGTCACTTTGGTAAAGTGTATGTGTGTTATTGTTCGAGGTGGATAAACATTGCAGAGAACATGTAAAAGAAGTGCTACTTTGTGTTGCGTCATTATCATTGGTGGACAGTGGAATTAAGATGGCCACCAGAGTAATAAATATTTGAAGTTTAAATATTTGTTGGTTTTGCTCATTATTTATCATCAAAAGCACATCAAAAACATAGGACCTAATCTTTTTACCCCTAGACAATGAGATTTAGAGCCAGCATTAGCATCGAGACACATCAGTGACCCAGCAAGCAGCAGCGATTACCACAATGCATTTTAATGGCGCCAACCTAAGATCAAGTGCTAACAAGCTCCGTTAATGGGAGTGAAATAGTGCAATTATAGCAATATCTACGACTAGGCGACAATTTTAAGGAGACAAAAACAAATATATTTTGCAAGGCAACTGAGTGTTGGAAACTCATGTTGCATGAGCACTGAGCATGAGTTGGTAATACACTAGTGGAGCAGATAAAAGTGATTGTGTCTGATGTTGCTGGACCAAATGTTAGTTTGAGGTATGCAGTATGTTGTGATATCATGCTCTTCGACACTGAGCCAGTAAATAGCAGGTAGCACAAATACATGTGTGACAGTTGGTGTCAACACGGGCACTAAACATGGGGAGAACTGTGAGCTGGGCACTTTGTTTATGATGCGGCAGAAGGCAATAGTCGAACAGCCCGGCAAAAGTATGGCGAACATTTCCCTGCACGCAACTGTCTACTTTGTCACACATTTAGTACAATCCACGCTCGAGAGTGAAATACCGGTGCATTGACAGTAAGCAGGGCCAATGTAGGGCCGACCACAGATGGTGTGGCTACCTAATGTTAAGGAAGAAGTCTACATCTACATCTACATTTATACTCCGCAAGCCACCCAACGGTGTGTGGCGGACGGCACTTTACGTGCCACTGTCATTACCTCCCTTTCCTGTTCCAGTCGCGTATGGTTCGCGGGAAGAACGACTGTCTGAAAGCCTCCGTGCGCGCTCTAATCTCTCTAATTTTACATTCGTGATCTCCTCGGGAGGTATAAGTAGGAGGAAGCAATATATTTGATATCTCATCCAGAAACGCACCCTCTCGAAACCTGGAGAGCAAGCTACACCGCGATGCAGAGCGCCTCTCTTGCAGAGTCTGCCACTTGAGTTTATTAAACATCTCTGTAACGCTATCACGGTTACCAAATAACCCTGTGACGAAACGCGCTGCTCTTCTTTGGATCTTCTCTATCTCCTCCGTCAAACCGATCTGGTACGGATCCCACACTGATGAGCAATACTCAAGTATAGGTCGAACGAGTGTTTTGTAAGCCACCTCCTTTGTTGATGGACTACATTTTCTAAGCACTCTCCCAATGAATCTCAACCTGGTACCCGCCTTACCAACAATTAATTTTATATGATCATTCCACTTCAAATCGTTCCGCACGCATACTCCCAGATATTTTACAGAAGTAACTGCTACCAGTGTTTGTTCCACTATCATATAATCATACAATAAAGGATCCTTCTTTCTATGTATTCGCAATACATTACATTTGTCTATGTTAAGGGTCAGTTGCCACTCCCTGCACCAAGTGCCTATCCGCTGCAGATCTTCCTGCATTTCGCTACAATTTTCTAATGCTGCAACTTCTCTGTATACTACAGCATCGTCCGCGAAAAGCCGCATGGAACTTCCGACACTATCTACTAGGTCATTTATATATATTGTGAAAAGCAATGGTCCCATAACACTCCCCTGTGGCACGCCAGAGGTTACTTTAACGTCTTTAGACGTCTCTCCATTGATAACAACATGCTGTGTTCTGTTTGCTAAAAACTCTTCAATCCAGCCACACAGCTGGTCTGATATTCCGTAGGCTCTTACTTTGTTTATCAGGCGACAGTGCGGAACTGTATCGAACGCATTCCGGAAGTCAAGAAAAATAGCATCTACCTGGGAGCCTGTATCTAATATTTTCTGGGTATCATGAACAAATAAAGCGAGTTGGGTCTCACACGATCGCTGTTTCCGGAATCCATGTTGATTCCTACATAGTAGATTCTGGGTTTCCAAAAACGACATGATACTCGAGCAAAAAACATGTTCTAAAATTCTACAACAGATCGACGTCAGAGATATAGGTCTATAGTTTTGCGCATCTGCTCGACGACCCTTCTTGAAGACTGGGACTACCTGTGCTCTTTTCCAATCATTTGGAACCCTCCGTTCCTCTAGAGACTTGCGGTACACGGCTGTTAGAAGGGGGGCAAGTTCTTTCGCGTACTCTGTGTAGAATCGAATTGGTATCCCATCAGGTCCAGTGGACTTTCCTCTATTGAGTGATTCCAGTTGATTTTCTATTCCTTGGACACTTATTTCGATGTCAGCCATTTTTTCGCTTGTGCGAGGATTTAGAGAAGGAACTGCAGTGCGGTCTTCCTCTGTGAAACAGCTTTGGAAAAAGGTGTTTAGTATTTCAGCTTTACGCGTGTCATCCTCTGTTTCAATGCCATCATCATCCCGGAGTGTCTGGATATGCTGTTTCGAGCCACTTACTGATTTAACGTACGACCAAAACTTCCTAGGCTTTTCTGTCAAGTCGGTACATAGAATTTTACTTTCGAATTCACTGAACGCTTCACGCATAGCCCTCCTTACGCTAACTTTGACATCGTTACACTTTGAGTACAATCCAGTGACAAGTACATGAGCAATTGCTGCTGTGCTCGATAGTCACCGTAGTTTAGTGTGGGACGTGTTGCGAACAGCTGCTTCATCCTTATCGCCCTATTAGAGTACAGACCGTGAGACCAGATGACTGTCCACCTCATCATGAGTATGTACACTGGTGCCTGTAATAGGCTAGTGAACACCCTTGTTTTCTGGAAGTTATGTTAATAGATGAGGCTCAATTTACTCGGGAACGCATTTACAGTACTCACAATTCACATGTATGGTCAGATGAAAACTCACGTATTACTGTTGTGTGAGGTCGCAGGAGACATTTGCAGTTAACGTGTGGGCCGTTATTGTGAGTGACTACTTTCTTGGGCCTTGCATATTGCCTGCTCGACAAAGGTGGCTGATGTGTAGAGTGTTTTCGGGAGTCCACCTGCTGACATTATTAGAGGAGGTACTCCTAGATATCAGGAGGATGATGTAGTTCCCACACAGTGAGACGCTTAACAGAACCAGCCAGAACAGTAATAACCAGTACGTTTGTCAATCAGTGGGTTGGCCCAGGAGGACCTGTACATTGGTCTGCTAGATCCCTGGACCTCACCCAATTAGACTTCTTTCTCTGGGGCCACATGTAAACCGAGGTGTATTCAACCCTGTTGACTCGGAGGCAGAATTGGTTGCACGAATTCTTGCAACAGCTATACAGATACAGCACACAGCACACATTTTCCAGTGAACATGGGTCTTTCTGCTACAGTGATACTGACTCTGCACTGAGGTTAATGGTGTTCATGTATTGTAATGTAATAATTACCAGAACCATAAAGCAATGAAAAGCATTTAACACTGTTATGTTCTCAACCACACACAGTAGCCTCCTGCATAATCAGTACTCCAACAATATGCATTTCCAAGACACAGTTGCTTTATGAAATATCTTTGTTTTTTACTCTGTCATTCCTGTCATTTTGGGCACAATTTTTGTACATCCTGTATATTTTGCGTTATTAATGTAGCTATTACTATGCTTTAACACACATTTATTTGTATAAAACTACAATTTCGTAGACCAGACAATAAATCCAACTATGATTTTGTCAAATTGTCATAGGTAGCAAAATAAAAACAATAACAAATCGTGACCTGAATGACATTTACAGAACTGTGATGAACACAAAATTACTTTTGATAGTGGACCCATACTCATCCTAAGTTGAAACTTTCAGATTATGTAGAGGAAAACAGTATCCTTGACTTTTTTTTTAGAATTTTAAAACTACAGTGTGTCATAATTCAATAAATTAAAAAAATGTGTGTGTGTGTGTGTGTGTGTGTGTGTGTGTGTGTGTGTGTGTGTGTGTGTGTGTGTGTGTGTTTTCAATGTGTGTTCAAATAGTTAGGTTTTATGTCATACAAAAACTCTTTAAAAGAGCCTTCAAATGAACCAATTGCATTGTTCTAGTTTAATTAGAACACAGGTTGTGAACAAATCAATATTGTTCTGTGTGTCAAAAATCCAATTTCCTTTTTTTTTTTACATTGTTGAGCATCTTTTGTCAGAAAAGAGTGTGTATGTGTGTGTTTGTTGTCTAATTTTGTCAAAGGCCTTACTGGCCAAAAGCTACATCTGGGACAGTCTTTTTGTTGTGCCTACGTGGGACTCAGCATCTCCACCATAGGGCGAGTAGCAAGTTTCCTTTTCACAATATTGTTACATTCCATCCTGGATTTTCCATTGTTTGACATGGAATAACCCATTCGTAGGTATACCATTTTCCTGTTGAACCACTATAAAATAAGAATATAAATATTTAATTGTTTTTCAAACTGCATAAATTAATTTCTTGAGTCCTTCCACCAAAGCATTACAAATACCTGGTACCAAGAGGTATGTCAATAAGAAGCACACTTTAAAGAGGTACATCAAACTTCTTTATGAATCAAAAGCAGGGTCGGCTTTTGGGGGGGTAGAGGGGTGGTGAAGTGTGCCATTGCTCAGAGTGGCAGGTTTTTGGAGGCAGCTTTAGTATAACTGAAGAAGTGTGACAATAAGTTGGAAATACAAATCATTCATAAAACCTAGTCTATGATCTTGTGCAACAGATGACAAAGGAAGCACTGGAGTCGGTCACCTCAGCCGTATTTTAATTGCCACTGGTAGTGTTGCCGACATAACTCTTGAAGTGTACCTACATCAGCTTGAAAGCCCCTACAGAAGCTAAAAACTTTATAATAAAGAAATAATTATAAATGGCAGTATATGATGGCCTAACAATTCCAAATATCTATCAGAGTATCACTGAGGAAAGCACTTTGTAATAAATAAATAAAGAAGAAGAAAAATATGCACTGCCAATTACGTGCAATGGTGTTGTGAACTGAGACATGATTAAGTGACATGTATGCATAGAAAGAAGTATGGCCTCCTTCCGCCACCACTCCCTCTCCTTTGCATCTGCCATTAATACCATTTACATTGCTCTTCTTCCGTTCACAGTCCTCTAAAGTAACTTTTTCTGCTTTGTCTCTAACTTCTGCCATGTTTTCCCTCTTTTCTTACCCCCCCCCCCCCCCCCCCCCCTGGTGTTCAAGCCATAATCAGGACCATAAACTGTGGTTGCTTTGGCACTATTTTTGCTTGTCTTTTTATTTGTGGCAAGAAAACAAAGGATAGGGACAGATAGAAAATTTCAAATAAATATCTTTTATTCTCAGAGACTTGTAACACAATGAAAAAGATATTAAACAAAATAAATCACATCTCTTGCTATGATACCATTTCAAAAACTGACCCAATGCCACCTGCAGTCAAGGCTAATTGACCCACTCAGTCATGTGTTCACAAAAAGTGGTAATGGAGTCTTGGGATAAAGTAAACTCAGTAGATATCTCTAGAGTAGGCATCCAGGAGTATGAGGAACAAATAAAACACTAACTTTTGAAGGCAAGAGCAGGAAATATTGAACTTAATGCAGATAATGATACAGTAAATATACAAGTTTAGTATATTTCACCAAGTTGGCAAATATTTGGAAAGAGAACATATGTCAAGGATACTGTAGAGTATGGTATGGCCCTTATTATGCAAATTACTAAGGCTTTGGTACTTTAAAATAAACACATTTTGGTAGGTGTATTGGACTAATAATTCTTATTAAATCCTCTGAAAAGTAAAATAGTTTACCCTTTTGTTCTGGCCATTTACAGTAGCAATTTGTCTTTCTCACATGGTTCAATTAGGAGCCTTGTCACTCAACAGAGTACCAGTTGTGGAATTTCCTTTGTTGTTGTATAAAACTGTAACATATTTCCTAAGTGCTAATTTATCTTTAAACGTTTTTTGGTGTTGGACATCATCTTGTACATCAGAAAAACTTTCAGAATAACCATCATATTCTAGCACCATTTCATCTCCATTTTGGTTACGTTCGCTCAGGCTAAAGTAATCCCTATGTTTTGCAGAAATGTGCACCATTTTACAGAAGTGTTAAATATATTGTCTAAATTGTGTTTCACACAAATGTCAGGTTCTCATCTTATTACCTAATACTGACAGAATACAAAATTACACTCACCATATTCTCAGCTTAACTGATGTGAACCCTCCAGGTGGAAGTTATTTAGTTGCTAAAACATTTTTATGATCAACATTAAGTCCAATGCTGCCAACACAGTAGTACTGCATGGAATTCACAATCTTCCAGATAATTCTTCACAGGTTGTGAATGCGTACTGCACTGTTTTCTCCCCACTAATGATGTAAAGCGTTTTAAACTTTTTTCAGCGAGTGGGCCACAGTTGCCAGTAAAGGGCCAAAGTAACCCCAACTTACCGTATTCAAGATACTATAGAAAAACAGCTTGTCAGATCTTATTTTGGAGCTATAGCAACTAAAATGGATTGCATGAACTGTTTATCCACCTCCATTTTGCTTCATACAGTTTGTGTAACAAGAACTGTATATAGCATATAACTGTTACTTTTCACTGCAGTAAATGAAAGTACATTAAAAACTGCTTGTTTTGAATTACGAATATGGCCACGGCATGTCGGAAAACACACTTTCTCAATATTTGACCGTAGCCATTTCTCCTTTATGTGCTACAGACACACTAAATATGTACTGGTGATTTGTACACTTCCTTCAACAAATAAGGCCCTGAGGTGACAAAAGACATGGGATACCCCCTGTTGTTATCTTGGACCTCCTTTCACCTGCCATACTGCAGCAACTTGATGCGGCACGGATGTGACGAGTCGTTGGAAGTTCCCTGCAGAAACATTGACCCATGCTGTCTCTACAGCTGTCTGTAATTGCAAAATTGCTGCCAGTGCAGCTTGTTGTGCATAAACTGACCTTTCAGTTATGGCCCTTAAATGTTCAGTGCGATTATTGTCCCGTGATCTGGATGGCCAAACCTTTCACTTCAATTATCCAGAATGTTCTTCAAACCATTAACAAACAGTTGTGGCCCTGTGACATGATATCATTGTTTGGGAACGTGAAGCCCACGAATGGCTGCAGATGGTCTCCAAGCAGCTGAATGCAACCTTTCCAGTTAATGATCGGTTCAGTTGGACCAGAGGACCCATGTGAATACAGCCCATACCGTTATAGAGAAGCCACTCTTGCACAGTACCTGGTTGACAATTTGGGCCCGTGGCTTCATGGACTCTTCTCCACATTTTAACTCTATAGTCAGCTCTTACCAACTGAAATTGCGACTCACTTGACCAGGTCACGATTTTCCAGTCATCTGGGATCCAACTGATAAGGTCAGGAGCCCAGGAGAGGCACTGCAGGTGATGTTGTGCTGAAAGGCCCTCACATAGGTTGCCTGCTGTCATAGCCCATTAATGCCAAAATTTTGCTGCACTCTCCTAATAGATATGTTCCTCATATGTCCGACATTGATTTCTATATTTATTCCACACAGTGTTGCTTGTCTGTTGGCAGTGACTACTCTATGCAAAAACTGCTGCTCTCAGTCGTTAAGTGAAAGCCGTCAGCCATTGTGTTGTCTGTGGTGAGAGCTAATACTTGAAATTTGGTGTTCTCGACACACTATTGAGACTGTACATCTCGGAATACTGAATTTCCTAATGATTTTCAAAATGAAATTCCCAGGTGTCTAGCTCCAACTACCATTGCATTCCATTCCATTATTAATTCCCACTGTGTGACCACGGTCACATCGACCTTTGTCACCACATTATCAATGAAAGGATAGATCGATACCATATAGAGGAGATTCTGTCATGAAGAGACACATCAAAATGACTGTTATACCCATGAGATTTTGCCTAAAAGACCATTTTCTAATGTAGAAACCACGCACACATTCTCACAAGCAGAACTCGCACACACGTGACCAATGTCTGTCGCCACTGAGGCCATGCACTGCAGTGTTTTACTTGATGCAATAATTTACCAACAGCTGTATTTATTGTAGAAATTTATTTTATGAACTTTTTATGTGCTACCAGTTTCGGCATTACATTGATGACATCTTCGGGCCCCACATGTCATAGTCATAAAATCGCTATACACGGAAGGAACGATATAGCTGGATCCGTGAATCAAATCGTTATGCAACAGCTCTCGGTTGGCAGGCGATACAGACTCAAAGAGCTGTTGCATAACGATTTCATTCACGGATCCAGTTATAAGGCTCCTTCCGTGTGTAACGATTTTACGACTATGACGTGTGGGGCCCGAAGGTGGCATCAATGTAATGCCGAAACTGGTAGCACATAAGAAGTTCATAAAATAAATTTCTACAATACGTATGGCTGTTGGTAAACTACTGCATCAAGAAATACATGCCAGCCGTTGTCCCACGGTCCATAATGGATCAACGAAGATTGCAGTGTCTTTGTTGTGCCTGTCTGTGACTCAACATCTGCTCTATATGGCAAATAGCAATCTGCCCTTTTCATAATATTGTCATTATTTCACCCTGGGTCATACTTTACTTGTAAACACTTGTGGCCTGGAAATTTATTGCCATAGAGTACAAACATTGCTGGGCAACAGTGCAGAGGAAGAAGAATGCAGGGCAGGGTTCGGCAAGGTCTTAAAACATCGTGACTGAGAAGGAGGGTTCCACAAACATGGAGCTGGGAGAGTGGAAATCATGCTCCTCCTGATATTTTAGAATATCTTAGTAAAATTTCTTTACCAATTGCATTCCTTAGAAACAAGAAATATGTAAAGAAATGCAAGATTATTACGTATCCAATATCACCACGACAGAAGCTAATGGTGTACATAACGTAAGTTGAGTTGGGAAGTTTTTAAGCGATTGAACTGTATTTGCCCATTCTTCTGCTACCTGCTGTCTGTCGTAAATTTGGCTGTGTCTGACTTATTGGACACTCGTGTGCTTAGTAATAATACAGTTAATTAGAACACTCAGAATCAGTAATACTTTATTAATTGCAACAAAGCTTATCTTTGCTCGCCAGGCTCAGCTGTAGCTGTGAAACTGCATATGTGGACATGCAGTTCAGAACACACTAAATAAGCTACAATTACTGAGTGTGGTGAATTGATACAAGTTCAGGATGGCTGTACTGTGGCTTCACTAGTCACTAGAAAACACAGTTTTGTAGAGACTTGCTGACACGATTCTGATAGTATTGGTGCGTAGGTACAGTTCACAGGAGACGGAAGTCTCTTTGGTGTGTGACGGTTGACACGGGTGGTGTCATGGCGAGCAGGCGGCACAGTGACTTTACTCCGACAGGAACATCCTGAGAGTGAGCAGAATCCGACCTCGAACAGAACTGCCCTCCTGACCTCTGGTGACACTATTTCAGGGCAAAGGTACGGTGGTGGCACATCGGAAATACGGGAGGCACGGCTTCTTCCTAGCATATCACTGGTGCCTCGTGATACCACTTAGCTGCACAGTATCTCTGCAGTGGTCAATATTTCTTTCACTGCTACGAATACTTGACGACACTGCAAATTTGTATCATGAATCTTAATTTTAACTCCTGCATGCCACATCAGCTTTACTCTCAGTTTGTCTTTGCACTTTTCCATATGAAAAATTGTAAGTAAAACACATGCAACAAGATATGTTTTCTTTCTTTCTGCAATGTATTCCTTCAGTGTTGACTGATAAGAAAGTCAAATAAAATACTGTAAATCAGTATTGCTTTCCAGTATATACACTCCTGGAAATTGAAATAAGAACACCGTGAATTCATTGTCCCTGGAAGGGGAAACTTTATTGACACATTCCTGGGGTCAGATACATCACATGATCACACTGACAGAACCACAGGCACATAGACACAGGCGACAGAGCATGCACAATGTCGGCACTAGTACAGTGCAATGCAGGCTGCTATTCTCCCATGGAGACGATCGTAGAGATGCTGGATGTAGTCCTGTGGAACGGCTTGCCATGCCATTTCCACCTGGCACCTCAGTTGGACCAGCGTTCGTGCTGGACGTGCAGACCGCGTGAGACGACGCTTCATCCAGTCCCAAACATGCTCAATGGGGGACAGATCCGGAGATCTTGCTGGCCAGGGTAGTTGACTTACACCTTCTAGAGCACGTTGGGTGGCACAGGATACATGCGGACGTGCATTGTCCTGTTGGAACAGCAAGTTCCCTTGCCGGTCTAGGAATGGTAGAACGATGGGTTCGATGACGGTTTGGATGTACCGTGCACTATTCAGTGTCCCCTCGACGATCACCAGTGGTGTACGGCCAGTGTAGGAGATCGCTCCCCACACCATGATGCCGGGTGTTGGCCCTGTGTGCCTCGGTCGTATGCAGTCCTGATTGTGGCGCTCACCTGCACGGCGCCAAACACGCATACGACCATCATTGGCACCAAGGCAGAAGCGACTCTCATCGCTGAAGACGACACGTCTCCATTCGTCCCTCCATTCACGCCTGTCGCGACACCACTGGAGGCGGGCTGCACGATGTTGGGGCGTGAGCGGAAGACGGCCTAACGGTGTGCGGGACCGTAGCCCAGCTTGATGGAGACGGTTGCGAATGGTCCTCGCTGATACCCCAGGAGCAACAGTGTCCCTAATTTGCTGGGAAGTGGCGGTGCGGTCCCCTACGGCACTGCGTAGGATCCTACGGCCTTGGCGTGCATCCGTGCGTCGCTGCAGTCCGGTCCCAGGTCGACGGGGACGTGCACCTTCCGCCGACCACTGGCGACAACATCGATGTACTGTGGAGACCTCACACCCCACGTGTTGAGCAATTCGGCGGTACGTCCACCCGGCCTCCCGCATGCCCACTATACGCCCTCGCTAAAAGTCCGTCAACTGACACTGACGGCGGCGGTGCACAAATGCTGCGCAGCTAGCGCCATTCGACAGCCAACACCGCGGTTCCTGGTGTGTCCGCTGTGCCGTGAGTGTGATCATTGCTTGTACAGCCCTCTCGCAGTGTCCGGAGCAAGTATGGTGGGTCTGACACACCGGTGTCAATGTGTTCTTTTTCCCATTTCCAGGAGTGTATTAAGACATTCTTCACAATTGTGGGCAAAGGGGAATACTTTCACACTGTGTAACAGTTTTTTGCCAGTACAATACTGATGTTCCTGAATATGTGTTATGAGTGGATGGCTTTAAGCACATGGCTATATCTTAATCAGCTTTAAACTTATGATCAAGTATTGCATATCTGTATCTGAAGCAACTTTCAGGAATATTTAATCAACTGCTAACCGCTTTCCTGCTCTGTGCCGTGATGTTATCAAAATGGTAGAGATAAACCACTTATTCAAGAATGTTGTGATTAAATATATTGGCCGATAAGGATTATAACAACTGTAATTGTATGACATTTTAATGTATTTATTCACTGGCTTTACCAGCTTGCAACTAAACTTTCACCATTCAGTCTAACCTTGATATGAGGCTACACTGCATGTCAGTATCTTACCTCAGCTAATATTTCGTATTCACATTTGCAGTGTTCTCTGTGACCAACATTCTAAAAAAATAATTATTTTCTGTGTTTTATTCTTTCTATTTTCTTGCACAAAAGTCTGTCACGTGCCACAGTATCATTATGTTACAGGCCAAATCTGATGTCTGGTATCAGTGTGTTCAACCAACCACAAATTTTTATAATTATTTTACTGATGTGGAAGAATAGACATGTAATTTAATGTCAATTTTATCTGCTATATGGTACACTGTCATACACTACACTGTAGATTAATGATTCTCTCTGAATTGGAAATACAAGACTTGGAAAAGTTTTTAAAACTTTAATTGAATGAACACCTGTATATTTTTGTCTGTCATGTTCTGTAAAATTTAGCAACATGTTCTTGGAGTTTAAGATTCATAATTTTTTTTGTGATAGATAGTTTTTTCTGTATGGTACTTTATTCCTGATAAATTGATGTTTTCAGGTACTTGGCACTAGGTGATTCACTCCTGACGATAACCTTCAGTTTGTGCAATGATCATCCAAATATGCTCTGCCACGCTATAATTGGCATTATGTTGCACGAAGTGCTGCCAGCTCAATTGGAAGCAGACAGCCTACATACAGTGTGAGAGGTTGAGGATCCGTGGAACTTCTCAACCTGCCTACATCTACATCGGTACTCTGCAAACCACCATGAAGTGCATGGCAGAGGGTATGTTCCATTGTACCAGTTGTTAAAGTTTCATTCCAATCCTTTCACGTGTGGAGTGTGTGAAGAATGACTCTTCGAATGCCTTTGTGTGTGCTGTAATTATTCTAATCTTGCCCTCACAGTCCCTGTATGAGTGATACATATGGGGTTGTAATATATTTGTAGAATCATCATTCAAGGCCATTTCTTGAACTCTGCTAGTAAACATTCTCAGATTAGTTTACATCTATCTTCAAGAATCTGCCAGTTGAGTGTCTGCACCATGTTTATGACACTTTCCCATGCCTCAAACAGATGTGTGACCATTTGAGCTGCCCTTCTCTTTACCGTATATACTCGAGTAATCCGCACCCTCAAATAATCCGTGCACCCCAATTTTGAGGAAGAGGGGGAAAAAAAATATTTTTTGCTTTAATTTATTTATTTACAAAAAAATTGTTCCGACGTTATAATGTGTTCAAAAGTATGTATAATATCTACTGGTTTGAAGCAACACTGCTGTACAGTGTGTAAACTTTTAGATGGCAGATCTCTCCCTAGTCCTGAATCGGTAGAAATCGGTAAACGTCGGGAGGCTTCGGTAGGCACGCAGTTTCGACTGCTGCCAATATTACGTAGCTGACTGTGTTTTACAAGGTAGCCATTGTCGTCTGCTTCGTTATTGTTTTGCGCTGTTCTGTTCTGCGTGTTTTTATTGTGCAGTTGTGCTAAACATTATCAAAATGGGTGAAGAGGCAGTTGCTGGCCCATCTCGGGAGTCACCAACAACCCCTACCGGTAGGCCTACGGTTAGAAGGAAACCAGTATTACGTAGCGATGCTCGCAAAATTATCGGATGAATGGTTTGTGAGCGCATAGTAGACAAACATACATACATTCATTTATAGATTTTAATGTACATGATGATTTCAATTTCGTTTACGAACAACATTTAAAGCGAGTTTTACTTCCAAGCCTTTCGTCTGCTTTCGTGTAAGCATGACGCGCAATTTGTAGTGCCAGCACTGCAACTGGTAGGCGTGCCTTGTCCCCCCCCCCCCCCCCCCCTCCCTCCAACGGCTCCTCACCCCTCGCCAGCCAATGCTTGCTTCCTCCTCTCCCCGCACTCCCCTCACAACTCTGTCGTCTTGCAGTTAACACACTGTACAGGTTGATACATTGTTAAAACGCAACCGATTCAGCGGCGTGCAGTCGGCCGCCTTGCCCATTAGACGGGCGGGCGGCCGGGGAACATTATCACCGCCAGCCGGGACTCTACACGTACCTACAATAGCAGAAAAAGAAATGTGAATTATCTTGTTTAAGAATTTGTTAATATGGTACATGCAATAAAATATTTTAGTCAATACTGGTACGTTTCCTTTCTTACCACTTTATTCATCACTTTCATCATCGTCATCACTGGCAGGAGAATCATTGTCGTCTTCACCATCTTCCCATAGAACATCGTCCTCTGTTCCATCCAGTGAATTTGTGATTCCACATTTTTTGAAGGATTTTTCCACCAGTGCTTGCGGAATGGAGTCCCACGCACTTTTCACCCATTCACAAATCTGGGACAGATCCGGCCGTTTGATTTTTACACTAGGTGTGAACTTATGGTTTTCATCAGCCATCCATTGCGTGTATTGCTGTTTAAGTGCAGCTTTGAATGGCCGATTTATAACACATCTAGTGGTTGTAGGATGGATGTTAGGCCTCCAAGAATAATGACCAAGTCAGTTTTCCCTTTTTGTAATTTGTCTCGCAGTTCCTTAGTTGTATGTCCGCGGAAGCTGTCCAGGACTGACAGGTTGCTTAAATTCAGTAACGCACCAGGATGACATTGCCAAACGTGTATCACCCAGGCAATTATCAGTTCATTGTCCATCCGTCCTTTCGGATTCACTCTCACTAATACCGGTATGCCTTTTACTGATATTTTCGGAATAGTTTTCCTTTTAAATATCATTTAAGGTGGTATCTTTTGTCCATCGCCAGTTACACACACAACATCACTGTACATCTTAGTTTCTCACTGCTGCCAGTTCGTATCATGATGCTGGATTCTCCTTTCCTATTCACTGTGTTGTCCGCGCGGCATCTCAAAATAGACTGGCGTTTGATCCGCATTACCAATTTGCGATAATATCTAGGACTGTTTATGGCGCAGATTTATCACATAACGATGAAAATTCAATATTTTTTCCTCGTAATCGCCTGGAAGCCGCTGAGCGATAGTAGTTTTCCTCAAAAATCCTAAACCATTTCAGTTGAAAAATCTTGATAGCCACCCCCAGCTAGCTTTGAAACTGGTAATGCCTCCTTCTTTGGCTAAAGACAATGCTTTAAGTTGGCACATTTTACTCGTCACCGCACATTCGTATTGTCGCTTCTCATCTACATAATTGCAGAGCCTTTTCTCGAGGTCCGGATGCTTCGCTTTTTGGCCGTGAAATGCCCGGCGATTACTATTAGTTTCTTGAAGCTGCATTTTATTTTTTCACCAGTCGTGAATACAACTCTCATTCACATCATACTTTATTCCTGCTGCACGATTTCCAATATTCTCGGCTTCTTCAATAATTTTCACTTTTTCTTTAGCAGTGTACAAGTGATAACGAGAACTTGTAGACATAATTAACAAGTTTGAAGACATTAATACTTCATTCCTAACGTGTTACTGATGCATCACAGACTGAGGCGGCAACAATGCAACAGTATAATGGGATGTATTGTTGGAGGCGGAGCAGTACCAACAATGTTTCGAATAATCCGTACACCCCAGTTTGGGGTCACCTAGCCTAGTTTGACCATTGTGCCAATGTGGAGGCATATGTGGAGCATATTACCAAAATACTAACCTTACGACTTATCTTAGAAGAAAGATTAAGGAAAGGCAAACCTACGTTTCTAGCATTTGTAGACTTAGAAAAAGCTTTTGACAGTGTTGACTGGAATACTCTCTTTCAAATTCTGAACATGGCAGGGGTAAAATACAGGGAGCGAAAGGCTATTTACAATTTGTACAGAAACCACATGGCAATTATAAGAGTCAAGGGGCATGAAAGGGAAGCAGTGGTTGGGAAGGGAGTAAGACAGGGTTGTAGCCTCTCCATGATGTGTTATTCAATCTGTATATTGAGCAAGCAGTAAAGGAAACAAAAGAAAAATTTGTAGTAAGTATTAAAATCCAGGGAGAAGAAATAAAAACTTTGAGGTTTGCTGATGACATTGTAATTCTGTCAGAGACCTCAAAGGACTTGGAAGAGTAGTTGAACAGAATGGACAGTGTCATGAAAGGAGGATATAAGATGAACATATACAAAAGCAAAACGAGGATAATGAAATGTAGTCGAATTAAGTCTGGTGATGCTGAGGGAATTAGATTAGGAAATGAGACACTTAAAGTAGTAAAGGAGTTTTGCTATTTGGGGAGCAAAATAACTGATGATGGTCGAAGTAGAGAGGATATAAAATGTTGACTGGCAATGGCAAGGAAATCGTTTCTGAAGAAGAGAAATTTGTTAACATCGAGTACAGATTTAAGTGTCAGGAAGTCGTTTCTGAAAGTATTTGTATGGAGTGTAGCCATGTATGGAAGTGAAACATGGACAATAAATAGTTTGGACAAGAAGAGAATAGAAGCTTCCGAAATGTGGTGCTACAGAAGAATGTTGAAGATTAGGTGGATTGGATTGGATTGTTTGGGGGAAGAGACCAAACTGCGAGGTCATCGGTCTCATCGGACTAGGGAAGGATGGGGAAGGAAGTCGGCCGTGCCCTTTCAAAGGAACCATCCCAGCATTTGCCTGGAGCGATTTCGGGAAATCACGGAAAACCTAAATCAGGATGGCCGGACGCGGGATTGAACCGTTGTCCTCCCGAATGCGAGTCCAGTGTGCTACCACTGCGCCACCTTGCTCGGTGAAGATTAGGTGGGTAGATAACGTAACTAATGAGTAGGTATTGCATAGGATTGGGGAGAAGAGAAGTTTGTGGCACAACTTGACTAGAAGAAGGGATCGGTTGGTAGGACATGTCCTGAGGCATCAAGGGATCACAAATTTAGCATTGGAGGGCAGCGTGGAGGGTAAAAATCGTAGAGGGAGACCAAGAGATGAATACACTAAGCAGATTCAGAAGGATGTAGGTTGCAGTAGGTACTGGGAGATGAAGAAGCTTGCACAGGATAGATTAGCATGGAGAGCTGCATCAAACCAGTCTCAGGACTGAAGACCACAACAACAACAATAACAACAACAACAACAACAACATTACCAAAATGATCCACCACAACACCGAAGCATCCATTCCGCACTCCTCAGGACAACTGAAGAGGCAGCCTGCCCTTGGCGGAGAGATGAATGCTACTCTGCAATCAGGACTAGGTGTGCGGTTCACGTAGGTTTGAGTGCCGGCCAACTGCAGAGAATCTTGCTGCCTTTTGGGTGGTGAGGGCAAAGTGTTGCCGGATTATTTGAGAGGGCGAGAAGAGGTCGGGGCGACAGTTCCCGAACACCATTAATCGTTCCACAAAGAGCTCTGTTGTATGGGAGTCCATCAGGACCATTTCTGGGAGAGGAAGGAGGTGCCCCATGGCTGCTGTAGTGGGGAATGGCACTCTCCAAACCATTCCACGAGACATTGCCCAGACTACGGAGGGCTATTTTGCCACAGTTACTGCAACTGCCAGTTAGGATACAGGTTTCCAGCACCTTAAAGTGGATGCTGAGAGAAGCAGTTTGGACTTCTGGTCCACCACTCATGAAAATTGCAACTGCCTGTTTTCCACGTGGGAGCCGGATTCTGCATTGTATGTGGCTTGTGACACAACCCCTGGTCATGACAGAATCCTTTATGGTATCTCACAAGACAAAACAGAGATATAGAAAATGTCAGTTGGGCATCAGGTCACTTTCCCAAGCCGTGGCTTGAAGCAATTTTAATTCCTCTTTTACTTTTAAAATCTGGGGAAAACTGTACATTCCAGAGTAGTTACCGTAGTGTTGCCCTCACTAGCTGTGTTGGAAAGACTCTGGAGTGGATGGGTAACTGGCACCTTGTCTGGATCTTAGAATCCAGGCAACTCCTTAGTCGCTTTCAGTGTGGGTTCCGGAGGTATTGCTCCCCCTTCGATAACCTGGCCCTCCTGGAGGCAGATATGCAACAGGCTTTCCTGTGCTGGCTTCACCTTTTAGGTGTGTTTTTTGATATCAAGAAGGCCTACGATACTACTTGAAGGCATCTTATCTTGAGCAGCTTCACGAATGGGGTTTTTGTGGATGTCTTTTCATTTTTATTTGGTTCTTTCTCTCGCTGCAGTATTTTTGATACCAAGTCAGTGGTGTCATGGCTGATTGCTTCGAGTAGGAGAATGGTGTCCCTCAGGATAGTGTCTTAAGTGTGACTGTCTTTGCCATAGCTATTAATAGCATCACATCAGTAATGAAAAGTTCTATCCAGTGTCCTTTGTTTGTGAATGACATCTCTGTGTATAGCTCTTCTTCAAGCCTTGGAACAACAATGCCCCAGTTACAACTAACTCTTCAACATTTGTATGCATGGGCACAGTACAAGGGTTTTGAGTTTTCAACTGAGAAGCCTGTGTGTTTTCTTTTTATCCATTCTCATTCCATTTTAACCTTGCCTGAGTTGCAGATGAGGGACACTATTCTTACTTTTAAAGACATTGTGAGGTTTCTTGGGTCTTATACTTGACTATAAACCCACATGGTTTCCACATCTTAAGGACCTGAAAAAATGGTCACTTAAGGCTCTAAGTATTTTAAAATGTCTTAGCCACAGTACATGGGGAGCAGGCAGAATTTGTCTGCTCTGCTTTTCAGGGCATTTGTACAATCTCAGCTCAATTATGAGTACACTGTGTATGGGTCTACGAGACACTCTTGTGTAAAGATGTCGGATGTGGCACACGATGAAGGGATTCGGTTGGCCATTGGGTCATTCAGAACAAGCCCCATACCAAGCCTCTGTGTGTAGGCTGGTGAACCACCACTTCACGTCAGGCAACGGTTACTTATGATGCACCAGGAATATAAAACACTGTCTACACCATACACATCTGCATACCATATTGTTGCTTGGTCTCCATTGGCATGGCTTTTTTGTAACCAGCAAAAAGCAATGACGCCCTATGGGATTAGCACAAAGGATTGCCTTTTAGAGAGGGCTGTGGGTGCCCTTAATGTGTTGAGGTTGGAGCAATTTCCACCTTGGCTCCTCCAGAGATCCAGACTTATTTTAGACGTGACTCATTTGAATAATGATAGTTTTCCTGATTTTACATTCCAGTCTCTGTTTTCTAACATTTTAGATGCACATCATGGTTTCACAGTAGTTTCCACTGATGGCTCCAAACAAGGGAATTCCCTTGGCTGTTCTGTAGTGTTCCCTGATCATGTCACCAAGATTCGGCTTCCTGACGAGTACCGTATTTACTCGAATCTAAGCCGCACTCGAATCTAAGCCGCACCCGAAAAATGAGACTCGAAATCAAGGAAAAAAAATTTTCCCGAATCTAAGCCGCTCCTGAAATTTGAGAATCAAAATTCAAGGTGAGAGAAAAGTTTTAGACCGCTCCTCCAAATCGAAAAACAGTTGGTCCATTGTAACGTGAAACACAATTGAGGTCGAATGGATGAAGATACAGCTACAGTAGTTTGGTTCGAGTCGTAAGCTTAACAGTTAAGCTTTACCAGGTAGCCATTGCTATGTGTCAGGCACTCCATCCGTATTTATACGGGTACCCTTCCTGTTTCGCGTGCTTCGTCTGGTTTGAATCGATTGCTTATTTTGCTTTGATCTGATAAGTGCCGTTCTCTTCGTTACAGGTGTTTATGTCACTCTAAGCTGAAAATACATTATTGTACTGTGTCATGCATTGTTTGTTACATTCTGATAATACGTGTTTACGACCTGTCGCCGCTCGCAGCGAGGCTTGCTTTTGTGCGCGCTACCGCGGCTTACAATTTAAAAAAAAAGTAAAAAAAAAAAAGAGAGGCATTGTCTCATAAGCGAAACAATGGCGAGAGTCTGCTATTTGTTGTTACTTAAACTGCTGCTTTCTTTGATAATGATCAACAAGAACCAAATAATAGACTGCGTATGATAGAAGATGTTCTGAACAAGAGTTTAGCGAAAATTTTTCTCCGTTTGAAAATCTTTGCAGACGACTCTTTAGTACATTACATTCTGGACAGAAATTAGGGTCATCTTAGATTTAAAAATCTAGTCAGTTGCCGTGCTTAGTTTCTGACTGTTTCACTATTCAGCATAAGAATAATACGAATATAAATATGACATGATACGTATATTCATCCGCGTTTGCTGTTCTAGTTTCGTAGTTTATTAGGCAGACAGGATTTAAATGAAATAGCAGCAAACACGAAAGAATACATGGCATAATGTTTACATTCTTGTCCCTTTTAACTTATTTACTGACGCAGAGGTTTCGGCGCCAGTATTTATCTTTGTGCTTGCAAAGCACACCTGTGTAGCGCGCCATATATTTGACGGCAGAAGTTAGTTGTGGCGACACCTACCAACAATTTTCAGAACTTCCGCTTACTTCGCACTCGATTCTAAGCCGCAGGCAGTTTTTTCGATTACAAAAACCGGGAAAAAAGTGCGGCTTAGATTCGAGTAAATACGGTATACTGTTTTCGCAGTGAAGCTCCACACGATCCTGAAGGCACCGGAGCAGATGCTTCGTATTCGGGACGAACGGTTTCTCATCTGCTCTGAATCCCTTAGTGCTTTACAATCATTACAGAACCTGTTGGCCCAGCTGATATATGACCAACTATACTCCCTCCAACGGTGGGGTAAGCAGATTTCATTTTGCTGGGTGCCAGGTTGTGTAGAGATCTGGGGAAATGAAGGAGCCGATTGGGATGCCAAGGAGGCCTGTAGAGGACAGGATGTGGCACAGTGTCCTATTCCCATGCAGGCTGACGTTTCTGCACTACACAGGAAGTGCTTGGCTGGCGGTTACGCCCAATAACCTGCGGTTGGTGAAGTCAACAACCTGGCCTTGATGTTCCTCCTGCCAGATGCTCAGGTGGGATGAAGTGACCGTCACACATCTTCGAATTGGGCACTTACCTCTCAAACATAGCTTTTTACTATGGCAAGAGGCTCCCCCATTTTGTGATGCTTGTGGTGTGCACATCTCTGTCCACCACATTTTAACAGACTGCATTTTATACCGTGATGCAGGGGCAGAAGGAAAAGTTGATAGGGATCTGTCCTGTGTTTTAGCTAATGACGAGACGTGTGTCTAGGTTCTTAAAGTTTTGTGATGTGTCTGGACTCTGGCCTAAACTTTTAGGCTGGAGGTTTTAGTGTATTGCAGAGTGGCTGGCTCCTCCTTTTTTTTCCTTGCAGTCAGCCAGCCACTTCCATCTGCTATATTGTTTTAGCTCCCTCTACCAGTTTCTTCCTCGGTTGTCCATGTTTTACTGCTGGCGGCATGCTTCGTCCCACGCTTCAGTGTGGGTAGGCACATATTTTTCCACACTTGTTACCTGTGTTTTACGTTCTGTTTTATCTTACTGTTCTGAGTCTTTTCTTGACACCCGTCTCAATCTGTTACTGTGCGGGCACTGAAGACCTTGCCGTCGTGCGCCCATACAACCCTCTCCATCCTCCATCATCTTTTTGCAGATGATGCAGTTATCTATAATGAAGTATTAACTGAAAGAAGATGTATAAATATTTAGTCAGCTCTTGATAACATTTTAATGTGGTGCAGTGATTGGCAACTTGCTGTAAATGTTCAGAAATGTAAAATTATGCACCTCACAAAACAAAAACAACTTAGTATCCTATGACTATACTATCTATGAGTCACTGTTGGAGTCAGCCAACTCATACAAACACCTGGGTGTAACACTTTGTAGGAATATGAAATGGAATGATCATATAGGTTCAGTTGTGGGTAAAGCAGGGGTTTAGCTTATTGTTAGAATACTGGGGAAGTGCAATAATTCTATGAGGGAGATTACTTGCAAATCACTCGTGAGACTGGTTCTAGAATATTGCTCAAGTATGTGGGACCCATACCAGATAGGACTAACAAACAGGGAATACTGAACATATACAGAGAAGGGCAGCATGAATGGTCACAGGTTTGTTTAATTCACAGGACAGCCTCATAGAGAAACTGAAGGAACTGAACTGGAAGAATCTTGAAGATAGATGTAAACTACCAAGAGAAAATCTATTGACAGACTTTCAAGAGCCCGCTTTAAATTATTACACTAGGGATTTCTTTAACTCCCTATGCATTGCTCACATAAGAATCATGAGGATACGATTAGAATAATTACTGCACACACAGAGTCATTCAAACAGTCGTTCTTTCCACACTTCATATGTGAATGGGCTGGTACAGTGGGATGTACCCTCTTCCATGCACATCACAGTGGTTTGAAGAGTATAGATGTAGATGTAGATGTAAATGTGACAGGATGACTGTGCCCTCGTTTACACATTTAGTTATGTACAAGGGGCATTCAATAAATAATGCAACACATTTATTTCCTCGGCCAGTTTTGGTTGAAAAAGGGCGGAATTAATTGTGGGACGTAGTTGAATATTCCCGCTGGAGCCCCTATAATTTCATGAAGTTCCAATAGGTGGCAGCTCTATACGTAACCTTCAAAGTGGTGTCTGTATTGGAGGTGCATTCCAAGCAGAAAGCTGTCATTGAGTTTCCTTTGTTAAAACGATAGCATCACAGATATTCATAGACAACTGCAGAATGTCTTTGGAGACCTGGCAGTGAACAAAAGCACAGGAGTCATTGGGCAAGGCATCTGCATCACTGCAACAAGGTTGCACAAACCTGTCCGATCTCCCACATGACGGCTGGCCGCACACAGCTGTGACGGCTGTAGTATTGGAACATGCATGTCTGTTCCCATGAAAATGTAAACAAACTTCTCCTTCTCCATGACAACACGAGACCTCACACGAGTCTGTGCACCTGAGAGGAGTTCACAAAACTTTATTGGGCTGTTCTTCGTCAACTGCACTACGACCCAGATCTTGCACCTTCCAACTTCTGTCTGTTAGGCCCAATGAAGTACGCACTCTGCCAGGAAGCAGTAAATGGCTGATTGGTTATTGAAGCAGGAAGATACTGCCTTTGACGTTAAGGGGAGGTTTACTATCTTTTGTTTCAAAAAATAGATTTTTTAAAATTGCATTTTTGGATCCACAAAAGTGTTTAGAACCCATCCCTGAAACGATCTTTCTGAAGACTCGCATTCGGGAGGAGGACGGTTCAATCCCACGTCCAGCCATCCTGATTTAGGTTTTCCGTGATTTCCCTAAATCGCTCCAGGCAAATACTGGGATGGTTCCTCTGAAAGGGCACGGCTGACTTCCTTCCCTGTCCTTCCCAAATCCGATGAGACCAATGACCTCGCTGTTTGGTCTCTTCCCCCAAAACCAACCAGATCTTTCTGAATACAGAACAGAAATGTTTGTAATTCATGGTTGAGCAAAAAAATGCACCTGCCTGAAATTGGCCTTTTTCACGCACCAGTTTTTTTTCGGGAATTTCGACTTTGTAGCCACAAAAAATTATTCTATGTGCTTGCCCAAGTATCAAGTGATCAAGGAGCTTACAACATACTATGGCTTGGCAATCTGATGGCATTCCAATTCAGTGGAACAGATGAAGAAGGCAATTTGAGCAATGTATTTCCACAAGTGTTCGACGGATAACCACCCACAACTCCAAAATTGTCTGGCTGGGGAAACTAATTGGTGCAAGTGGTGCATTGCAGAGGCTACCGGATATCTGGAGGAATACCAACACGACCAGCCGCTCTTCAAAGAAGTCCAAAAAGTGATTCATCTGATCTACGAGGCCCTTTCGGAGGACGTGTTATTGTACTGATGCTTGGGAGGAAACACAAATATTCAAATGAAAGTTTGAACGTGGGTGTTTGGAAGTTAGCCCCCCAAGCACTTGCATTCTGGTGTGAAGACTGTGGAGATTGTGACTTTCCTGGAAGTGAGCAGCTTCAATGAAGGGTATTCAGAAATTCTGAAGAACATGACAACGATGGACGTCGCCCTGGGACTCTATTCGACGCAGTTCGACAAGCATTCGGACGACCACCGGATTTGAGCGGCTGTCAACCGCTTGTCACTGGCTGTACGAGCGACTCTGGAGCAGTGCAGGATGGCCCAGATTGAGCTGAACGCCCTCTGTGAGGAAGAGGAAGGACTAGTTTATGGACCTGGAA